>NC_056737.1:1569450471-1569550471 GCF_019279795.1 Protopterus annectens
CCAGACAAATGGTAAATAAGCTAAGATACTGGAGATTTAGAAACTCATACACAGTTCAAGACTGTGCAAACATTCAACCATAATATTAAATTATTATAAGAACACCATGAGTTTTAATTAGACAGGAAAAGACTACACTATAAATTATGTACTTCCGTCCACCATGGACTTCTATCCTTTACTAACCGTGTACAAGAGACTGGATAAAACGGAACTGCCTGTTACAATTTTAACTCAACTGGCTAAGACCTTTGATTGTGGATCACAAAACAGATTACCTTTTTTCATCCCTGTAGCCTGCCAACCATCATCTCTCCCTCTGATCCAAATGGACCATTTGTTTCTTCGGGCTAACAGCCTCTCATATGAAGTCACTGTTCAGGCTGCATCAGTTTTTTATGCCTTACATCCCCGACCTACAGTACCCTAAGCAGAAGTGGAAGTCTCACAAGGTAGGCCCCTTTATACATACATGCTTCTGAATGTCATAAGGCTTTAACAATAAGGGATGCATGTTGTACTCGTCAGTAGTTGGAAGCTGCAGTAATGATGTTGGTCACTGAACCCCATGCCTCTATTATTCTGATGCACTTTTAGAATTATTTTGCAGACACTATAATAGAACAGCTCTGCCTTGGGTTGTAATCTGTAGACAAAACTGTGACAAAACAATTAGGTACTACATTCCCATTATCCACTAACAAAATGAATCTCTTAGAGCTCTGTTTAGGGCACCTTCTTTTTAAAGTACTAATAAATACTATTTACAGTCCTTACTTAAATAGCATTCAATATGTATATGCTTTGCTGTGTACTGATCACTCTGCAGACATCTAAACTGCGCTAACTTCTGACTTGCCAACAGTTCATAAATAGTTTAAACAGAAAGGTCAACAAACAAGTTTAATACAGACTGAAGCAATGCAGTTTGCAGTTGTGACAATGTGAGGCACTGCCAGCTGTGCCAGGAGAAGTAGGGCAGTGGATGTGCAACATATGCCAGCACAGCTAGCTGGAGTTTTGTGAAGAATTATACATCATTTGTATATCAAACTGATTTGTACAGATGCTTGTGTTGAAAAATTTATTTGTAAAGCTGCTTGTGTTAAAGATGTACCAACAATGTGTCCTGAGGGACAGAAAAGAAGTATACATCTATATCAGACTGTACTGTTGTAACTGTAGACATGTACATGTGTTAGCAGAGGATACTGGAAGAGAAGAGGTGAAAGCCTGTCCAGCTAACTTTGAAAAATACTAAGAAATTTAATTACTTAATTTAGAACATAAAAATTGTATCTTACAGTTCTAACCGCAGCCAGAGATGAAATGTCTGTGCCAGAGAATGGTTCATTAGCTCCTCTAGGAAGAGTGGACGTGTTGTACTGTTTTATGATTTCGAGAACCTGCAACAGATCTTAGCAAAGCTGTGTGTTTGTACTATAGACACTTGCTAAATACTGGCAGCTTCTAGCCAAGGGACTAGTTTGGGAACCATAAGTCATATGACCAGACATGTGTGATGTCATTCTGTAAGCCAGCTCTGTAATGATATTTTAATACTAGATGAGACTGAAGTCTCATTGCAGTCTGTTCTTGGAATCTGACAAAGAAGGAAGACCAATCACCTACTTCATCTTGCCTTGATCTAGTAAGTGACCAGGGAAAAGTATTTTTTTTAGATCAGTCAGGAAAATATAGTGAGATTAGTTAAGTACTGTTTTTCTGTATCTGTGTGAATCAATTCATCTGTGTTATTTTAATATTTCCTGTGACTGAAACTCTGGTGTTTACTGTAAATAGATATTTGGTATTTTCATGTTCTTTTATTATTTATTATTAAATATATTTAATCTTTTCCCTGCAGCTAGTCCTTTACAGAATATTTTAATCTTTGAGAGTACTATCTATTTGGGGACTCTGTGGCTACTACTGAAACCCTTACTGCATTGGTCAAACACTATCATTTGTATTAACATAAATTTCACTCAGTATAATTGGGTATCCTTGTAAGAGCCTTGGAATAACTGGAATTGGAGTGTCTGGTGGGAGTTTAACTATCTTACAGTCTGGGCACAACAGGGCATAACTGGTAAATCTGCGCCAGCCTTTACCAGGTGTGTGTGTGTGTTTGCAAATCAAATCTCAAAGTGTGTGTGTGTGTGTGTGTGTGTGTGTGTGTGTGTGTGTGTGTGTGTGTGTGTGTGTGTGTGTGTGTCAGCTGCTTGAAGCAGGGAAATACAGCACTGGTTTCACAGAGACAATGGTGGAGGACTTGGCTTGGACACAAGGCTCATGACTCAACTCTACAGCTGTGTCAGTGAGGAGTCTTACTGGGGACCTGGAGGGATGGGGAGAGACAGAGAGACCCAGACCCTGGATGGAGTGTGTTCCCTGTTTGCTTTGAAGGGAAATTGTGCTTGATACAAACAGCTGCATCTGGAAATACTGTGTATTTTGTTCCAAGTAATCAACCCTCTCCAGTGTCAGTGGTAAGGATTCAGGCTCTTGACTACTGGCCCAGAGAGGAGAAGTCACAACAACTTCCCAACAAATCTCAAACAAACCCTGGGATTTAGAAAGGGAGGGTCAATGCAAATGGTAAGCCCTATCACAAGCAGTCAAACCCCTCAAGGTAACCCCTTTTTGGTTCAAAGGCATGTCCACCACAGTGATTTTTTTCCAGTTAGAAAAACGACTATGGTGGACCATTCTGTTGGCCGCACTGTATGACAAAGAGACATTTTGAGGAGCAGCTAATGCTTATTAGCCATGTGAACCCAGAAATGCCTGCAGTAATCTCTCATCTGCATAAAGTAGCATGGCCAGAAGATGGTGATCACCCACTGAAGTCAACAGGACAGACTTAATTACAGGTGAGTTTAGCCAAGTTCAGTGCAGAGGTAGTGGTGTGTGTGTGCACACGGGTGTCTGCCTCTGTGGTCATGGGGGGGGTTAAGCAAGGTTTTCAAAATTGCAGACTGTGTGCAAGTGCATTAGTGCATCCATGAGATTGAGTGTGTATGGAGGAATGTCATGCTGAGAGAGAGAGACAGACTGTCTGTGGTGCACATACATATGCACACACATGCACATATATAAATACATGTCTATATATATATATATATATATATATTTGAGCATGTGTGCACATATATATATATATATATATATATATATATATATATATATAGACACACACACACACACACACACACACACGTGTGTGTGAAGATATGTGAAGGCTGCCAGCCTAGGTAGATAGAATTTTGTAGATAATTCTGTCATTTGTAAATATTAATATAAGCCACAGGCTTGTTTTCTTAAATGGAAGAAAATGGTGTTAAATGTGGAACTGCAAAAATATAACAACAGTGCACTCTGCTGTAGAAAAGCTGATAAGTAAAGCATTGTGTAATTGGTTGATCACAAAACCTGGATCTGAGATGTGTGGATGAAGGAATTCTTGCTTTTGTTTTGTGAGAAGAGTTAGTTGGTAGAATTTATATGTATAATGTCTTTTATTGCTGTACCTTCCTGACCAGGTGCAAGATCAATAGGGCTGTTACACTCTGAGCTTCTGTTAGCCTGGGAAACAGAAAATAATAATGTTATCTGAAATGAGTCAGTAGTACTGTGTTATCAGTTTAAGGACAGAGAGACTCAGAGCATTTGGCATTTGTCTTGAGAACATCCAATATCACGAGCACTCTGCTTATGCTCTATATGTAAGTTTATTTTAGAACTGTGTTTTCTCTTAGACATAGCTAGGAAATAGGAAGATTATATTAGTTTTTTATCTGTATTGATGTCAGAACTTTTCTACTGTATTATTTTAAGTATTTATCTGTGATATCTGAACTCTTGACTAGCACTGTGTAGTAAGAAGTATTGTCTTGTGTTTTTATTTATTATTATTAAATATTTTAAACCTTTCAACTGTGGCTGTTTTGTGTAGAGATAATGTAAGCTCTAGAGTACACTGTATGTATATAGTGATACTGTCCAAGTCACTCCAAAAGGCTTTGCTGTTCAGTCACTTACCATTTGGATAACAATATTGCACAGTAATAATTGGACACCCTGTGTTAAGGGCCTTTTTAGTAGCTGATAAATATTAGTGGGTGGTGGCAGTGAATTATACTGTATAGTCTGGGTAAAAGGGGCACAGCTAGAGAATCTGTGTCAGCCTTCCCTAGGAGTGTCTGTGTGGTTGTATATAACTCTTATCTCAAAGTGTGTGTGTGTGTCAGCTACTTGGGCAGGGACACACAGCACTGGTTGGACAAGGAGGGTGCTGGAGGTTTTAGCTTGCCCACTAGACTGAGATCTGGACCCTATAACTGTGCCAGTGGGGAGTCTTACTGGGGATCTGGAGAGAAAGGCAAAACCAGCCCCAGACTGACTGTGGTCTCTGTATGCTCTAAAGGGAAATTCTGCTTTACTGTGTTTGTATTTGATTTTATATATATATATATATATATATATATATATATATATATATATATATATATATATATAAAACCAGCTATTGCACTATTTCTATTTATACCCTACCTCTACTATGGTAGCTGAGGTGAACATCCATATCAAGGTGGAGACCTCCCCTGGATACATATGTACTCCCACACACATGCATTAGGGCTGAGATCACAGAATTGGCATCACCAACCACCTCATCCTTTTGGTAACATCCCTTAACTACCACACAAGCCTCAGCCTGCACAAAAGTAAATGGCCACCAGGAAACCACCACTCTCTCATCTGCAGATAGGCAAGCTGCTTTTAACCCATCCTCCTCTTCCAGTCTCTTCCAGCATCCAAGCTGCAACTAGAACTCTGGTTGTCTGGGTCGCAATCAGGACTGAAAACAGATGTGTGTGCATCTTATGATAAAAACAGTAAACCATCCAGGATAAGTTTCTCTGTTTTATGCCCACTGTGTGTAGGAATATGCTCAGATTTCTTTGGGCTCCTGAACGAGACCAAGTATGTACCAGTGAATAAATTGAAAAGCCTCATAACTGAACAATCATATTCAGTATTGATGATCCTGCACCAAATGTTATGATAAGAAGTCCATTAAAAGGCATATACCCTTAATGTTCCAGTGTTATTTATTATCCTGTATAGATACTGTACTTACATTTCTTTTTGTATACTATGTTAAACTGAAGATGAATTACTCTATATTAATGCCATCTCCTAATCATTAGCATCAGATGTTTATATATTTTTAAGTATATTTTTGTTTTTATATGTATTTTGTGTGTTACTTTTAGTATATTTTTTTTAGTATGTTTTTGTTTTGGAGCTTTTCTCCCCCGGGCCTCCACTGAAAATGGACACGTATCCAGCTGGACTAGCCCGGTCAACAAATGTAAAATAAAATAAAATAAATCCTATCATTCTCAACACCAGCAAAGCTTATAATCTCAATATGAAACTGGCCAAAGTGTTTTTTTTACTCTAAGTTTAGTACATGGTGTGCTGGCAGTGTTGGACTTGGTGCTCTGTCATATCTTTTGATACTCACACCTCTTTTGCTATAAAACATGGAATTTGACCCTGTGTACCTACTTCTACTTAAATACTTTGCAAAAGTTTCCAACTTTGTATACACTTTATTCCATTAGCAGCCACAGAATAATCCACATCCACCCCTATGGCCTCAGACTGTGTCATAGACAACAGCTCATTAGTAAACTGCAACGTGCTAGCTTGCTATTTTGAATTTCTATCCTCCCTGACCTTCAGCATAATTTCCTGTGTATATTCTCTTGATACCATTCAAAAAACTCAAAATCACTTGTCCATTTGACCACTGGTAAAGTTAATACAACTGTTTAGCAACCTTTCATATAAATTCTAGTTAATCTATTCACTTATTTACTCATATATGTATCGCAATGTCCAAAAATGCACCTCTTCGAAAGAAGAAATTGCAAAAACGTTGTAGTAGTGACTGAGATCTAGTGCAATAGGTAGCATTTCCGCCTCACAGCAAAAGGTTCTCTGGTCCAGTGCTTGGCCGGGGTGTCTTCTGTGCAGAATATTATGTATGCATGTATTTATGTATGTGTTATAGGTTCACAGGTGTGTACTAGGCTAATGGCCCTAGAGCCTTTACAAGCCTAGCCCATAGGATTATCCTGGTATTGTGCCACCCGACCTTAGTTCTCAGTGTCTCTATCAAGTAAAGCCACTGAAGTGATCCCTGGGGTGAATTTTCTATTTCCCATCTACTCATCAAGATTTCTCTTGAAGAGGGCCAGTAAGGTGTTCTGCTTGACATGTATGGGAAGTCATTCCATAGCATGGGCAGTCTCTGGGTTATGAACCTCACTGTGTTTGCATGTTTTTTTTTTTCTAGATGCTCCGGTTTCCTCCCACATTTCAAAGACATGCAGTAGGTGGATCCAGTACTGTAAACTGTCTGTTGGTCTGAGTGCATGTGTGTGCACTAGACGACAGATCTGGCAATTTACCTCTGTTTCTCCCTTTGCCTTGTAAAGTCTGCAGACAGCAGTGGCTGTCTGTAGAGTTAATCTAGAATTGACTGACACTTGTAAGGGTGGAAAGAGTGATTAGTGGACTAGAAAGTTAATTAGAAACTCTCCACTCCCCACCCCCCTTACTGTACCAAGAGAAAACAAGTGGCCAGAGAATATAAAGTTGTATGCAGAAGTATCTCAAAATCTCATGCTTATATAACTGGTGGCTATCACAGCACCAATTGCTACACCAGAAATTTGTTGAAAATATTTTCTATTAAAAATGAAAGCAAATGTTCTCTGCAAAAGCATTTATTTTAGTAACATTTATAGTGCCAGAAAAAAGAAGACCTTCATTTAACAAATACATTTTCACAAACTTCACATCCCATCCATAAGTCAATTTGCCATCAGGTGAATTAAGTATGGATTTATGTGCTGAGATTAGAGAGACTGCTTATGATAAACCAGGTGGGGAATGGTGTCAAAGGCTTTAGCAAAGGTGAGGTCATTAGTATGAATAGTCTGGATATTCTGGCCCTTGTCTAAAGCTGATGTGACCTTGTCAAGCAAATCAACATGGTTAAGTAAGCACAATATGCCCTTTACATTGTAAAGCCTGTATTTCTTACAGATACAAAAAGCATTCGTTTACTTTAATATCTTTATCACATGCAACAGTCACTGAAAAGACTCACCCCCCATAACTACATAAGACACAAAACTGCTTTACTACACAACATGCAGTTTATATCACAAAATGCTTCATACCAATACTATTAACAACAAAAATTGTTTACTTACAGTTATGTTTTTTTTCCTTTAGGAGTCCTTCTAAACATTAATGATATAAAGTGGGATATATGCTTTACAGTCTACTCACAAGTTTTAACAAAGACTACAGAAGTCTAATCTTTCTCAGTCACTTTTTCTTGCAAAGCCGTATTTCACAAATGTGATCAATGCTTTATAATCTCACATTTACTCATTGATTTCAGTGTTGCTGGTCTTCCTCCTGCTCATCTACATCACTCAACACCACACTCTGGTTCAAGTCCAAGGTACTCTTGATTCTTCTAGTCAACTCATGTACTTTTTTTTCTGTCTTTCAAGCATTTTCCTTTGGAACACTGGTAAATATTTGATCCTCCAGGGAAAATATTTTGAAGACAGCTGAATACAGCAGATTGAATCTCACACTTGCTTTTCGACATTCCCTGATTGCTAGGTAAATTTTCTTCTCTTCTGCCTAATGTACAGTGAATAATCATCTTCCATAAACACTCTGCCGGTTCCAACGCTTTAATACTTTTCCCTTCTGTCACAGTTTTGTCAGGATCAAGTCTTTCTGTTGGTATGATTGCAACTTTACTAATACAGGTCTTGTTGTTTAGGGGAGATGCAAATAGATCGCAGCATGGCTGACCCTATCTTTGGAGTATCCTTTCCGATACTTTCTGATAGAGGGACCATTCGTGAGGTAAAAGTATGCACCTGCTCAGTCTGTTTGCTATCACACTGGACTTCCCTGGAATGTGTATTGCTATGAGAAAACGGTTGGATAATATCGTCCGGTGCCACACTCTGAGATCTTCTTGACATAATGGGAATGAACTGGTTCTTCCCTGTTTATTGATGTACAAACTACTGACATTGTCCATTCAAACTGTGGTCGTCCCCAAGGGAAGAGCATCTTGGAAGGCCTGCAACTCTAAAAGCACTGCTCTCATCTCTAGGACGTTGATGTGCAAATTGGCCTCTACTGGGGACCAACTGCCTTGAACTGTCCTCCTCAGAAAATGCCCCCTCCACAGAAAATGCCCCCTCCACCCTAGCTGGGAAGTGTCTGAGGTCACTGTGGTCTTGGGATGCTGGGGGGACAACCTTGCAGAATTTGATCCAATTAAATCCACCACGTAAGATCTCATTTGCAGATACTGCTGACTATAATCAGTGTTGACACTGGTTGATAAAGAATGGACCAATGTGTTGCAATCAGCCATTGTAAAATTCTCATGTGAAATCTGGCAAAAGGGACACGTGTTATCAATGCTGCTATGGACCTCAGTGCCTGAAGAACTAATCTTGCTGGGACTTTGTTGCTGTTGATTCATTTTCCTGACTTGAAATTGTACTGTCTCCAGTCTTTGTGGGGGAAGAGACAATTGCGGTCTTTGTGTTTAAGAAAGCTCCTATGAAATCCAGTGTCTGTGTTGGTTCCAGATGAGGTTTTTCATAATTTATGATTATGCCCAGGAAAGAGCATGTTTTTCTCTTGCCTCTAGTAGTTGATGTCTGGTCATGGCGATGATGAGCCAGTCATCCAAATATGGAAACACCAGGAATCCTTGCAGTCTCAAGTGAGCTGCTACTACTGCCATGCACTTGCTGAACACCCTGGGGGCTGTGGTGAGGCCAAAGGGCAGTACTCTGAATTGGTAGTGTCTGACTTCCAGCTGGAAACACAAGAACCTTCTGGATCATCTGTGCATCTTTATGTGATAGTATGCATCCTGAAGGACTACTGGGCACATCCAGTTGCCCTGTTCCAAAAAAAAGATGAATGGACTGAACTGTGACCATACGGAATTTGGGTTGGCAAACAGATTTTTTAATTTGCTGAGATCCACAATTGGTCTCCAGTCCCCTGTCTTTTTTGACACAAAAAAGAACCTTAAGTAAATCCCAGATTCTTTCTGGTGTGGTGGTTCCTCCTGGATGACTCTCTTTTCTAGCAGCTTTTGTATTTGTATTATTGCTTGTTCCCTTTGACTGGGTGGAACATCTGGGATTTTTTTCTAACTGGACAGAGGAAAGGAGAATGGTATAATACAACCACTGGATATAATCCTTTGCACCCATATATTTATTTGAAGTCAGGCTATTTGATGCATGGACTAGCAAATGCCTACCGTCTCCAAAGGATGACAATCAGACCTTTCAGGAGAGCTGAAAGGGTTTACCAAAGAAAGAATATCTGTACTCTTGGTTTTGTAGGCTCCCTCTGCCATGAGGGCAGTCTCCCCCATTAGAGTTCCCCCTCTGCCCCTGGGGGAATCACCGCCATGTGTGTTCCGAGAAGATCCTTAGGATTTCCTGAACTACATTTTTCCATCTCTTTACTGAATCTTTGAAAAGGATTTTTGCAGAGTGGAAAAATGTACATCTATAGAAGAAAGGGTTTTCCCATCTTTCTCACACCTTGTCAACGTTTTTTTAAGTTTATGGCCAAACAATGACATGCCATCAAGTGGAACACTTACAAAGACTTAAACGGTTCCACAAAATCACTCAAGCACATCCATGCATGTCTCCTTATGGCAATGCATGAACCTGCTGCTCTGGTCATTCCTTCTGCAACATGCGAAATGAGCCTCATGGAAGAATTAGAAATTTAATTCAAAGTGGCCAATTGAGAGATAACAGACTCATAAACCTCTTCAGAAATGGCTCCTGAGAAGGTATCTGAAAACTTTTTTAATCAAATCCCTCTGAAGTCTGGTCAAGGACCATAATGCAAAGGTCGCTGATGCATAAACTCGCTTCCCAAATCTATCTATCGTCTGAGACTCCTTGTTGGGAGGATGGATAGAGGTACTTTCCTCTGCTAGTTCCTTTTTTGTGGGTGCCACCACAAAAATGGCATCCACACGCAAACCTTTTGTCCAGAACAGCTTATCCTCAGGAGCAATGATAATTTTATCACGTCTCCAAGGGATCAGCTTAATGGAATCAGGGACCTACCATGCCGCCGACAGAATAACTCAATGAGCTCATCGGCAGACGGAGTGACTCAGGAAGTAGAAGGCTGATACCAAAGGCCTGCAGGTACACTGTTTCCTCAGGCAAAGGACTGGTGGACTTCCAATCACTTCTCTGCTTAGGAATTTTTAGGATGTCTCCAAATGAGGTATCATCAGGAAGTGACCATGGGGATCCTTCACCCTCATCGAAATCCTGTCTTCTGTGATAGTGTCTTTCAGAGAATCCAAGTGCTTCCTCTTGCACTACTACTTCCCAGGGACCTCCTCAGTAGGGTGTTCACGGGAAGTACAGGAAGAAGAGAGAGCACCCTGCTGGGGAAACCTAAGGCTTTGGTACTCGCTGTCCTGGTGGAAGCAAAGGTTGAGATTCTGGATGAAACTGTGACACAGCTAGCTGTTCCAAGATGGAAGGGACCAACAGAGTGACTGAAGCAGACATGGCACTCTCCATAGCCTTGAAAGGAGACCCACCCAGAGAAGGAAAGTATCTCAGATCTGAGGGGGCAGTCCTCGCAGCTGTGGAGTCTCCCTGCCCCAAGGAGATCTCTCCCAAGGCAGAAGCCAGAACTGAGCTGATCCATGCCGAAGCCCCAAGGTGCAGAGATGGAGCCAAAAAACAGGAATTGACTCCAGCCCCTCAGAACAGATACGTCTCCAAGAGATCTCTGGCTCTGACTGAACCAAACTTCGAGCAACCGTCTGATCCGGAGACGAAGCTGTCTTCGGATCTGACATAGCCGGTACCGGACACCTCATAACCATGGTCTCTGAAGCTTCCGGCGAAGTGAGAGGAGGAATTAAAGGAGGAGGAAGAGTTATAGAGTTAAGTCCCTGACCTGTGGGGGTAGGAACCAATGTGGTCCTTGTCACACCTTGTGTCCAGAGATTTTTCCTCACCAATCTCTTCACATCATCTTCAGTAAGACTTCTGAAAGAACAGGTGGACAAGACAGACTGAGATCTGGGTCTTTCCAAAAAGGGAGAAGGAAGTCTATCTGGAAAAGGGTCAACTCTAGGTGAATGAGTCCTACAGTGCAATGAAAAAGTATTTGCCCCTTCCTGATTTCTTATTTTTTTGCATGTTTGTCACACAAATGTTTCAGATCATCACACAAATTTAAATATTAGACAAAGATAACCCAAGTTAACACAAAATGCAGTTTTTAAGTGATGATTTTACTTATTAAAGAAAAAAACCTATCCAAACCTACATGGCCTTATGTGAAAAAGTAATTGCCTCCCTTGTTAAATCATGAAGTAACTGTGGTTAATCACATTTTTGGGAAAGCGGAGTTCAATTTCATTAGACACACCCAGGCCTGATTACTGCCAGACTTGCTGAATGAAGAGATCACTTAAATAAAACCTGTCAGACAAAGTGAAGTAGGCCAAAAGATACCAAAAAGGAAGACATCATGCCGTGCTCTAAAGAAATTCTGGAACAGATGAGAAACAAAGTAATAGGCATCTATCAGTCTGGAAAAGGTTACAAAGCCATTTCTAAAGCTTTAGGACTCCAGCGAACCACAGTGAGAGCCATTATCCACAAATGGAGAAAACATGGAACAGTGGTGAACCTTCCCAGGAGTTGCCGGCCTACACAAATTACCCCAAGAGCGCAGTGATGACTCATCCACAAAAGAACCTAGAACAACATCTAAAGAACTGCAGGACTCACTTGCCTCAGTTAAGGTCAGTGTTCATGACTCAACCATAAGAAAGAGACTGGGCACAAATGGCATGCATGGCAGAGTTCCAAGGCAAAAACACTGCTTAACAAAAATAACATAAAGGCTTGTCTCACTTTTGCCAAAAAAATCTTGATGATCCCCAAGACTTTTGGGAAAACTTTCTGTGGACTGATGAAACAAAAGGTGAACTTTTTGGGAGGTCTGCGTCCCTTTACATCTGGCATAAAAGTAACACAGCATTTCAGAAAAAGAACATCATGCCAACAGTCAAACATGGTGGTGGTAGTGTGAAGGTCTGGGGCTGCTTTGCTGCTTTTGGACCTGGACAACTTGCTGTGACTGATGGAACCATAAATTCTGTTCTCTACCAAAAAATCCTGAAGGAGAAGGTCGGGCCATCAGTTCATGACCTCAAGCTGAAGCGCACTTGGGTTCTGCAGCAAGACAATGATCCAAAACACACCAGCAAGTCCACCTCTGAATGGCTTAAAAAAAAAAAAACAAAATGAAGGTTTTGGAGTGGCCTAGTCAAAGTCTGAACTTGAAAGAGTGGGCCAAAATTCCTCAACAGCGATGTGAAAGACTCATTGCCAGATATTGCAAATGCTTGATTGCAGTTGTTGCTGCTAAGGGTGGCACAGCCAGTTATTAGGTTTAGGGGGCAATTACTTTTTCACAAAGGGCCATGTAGGTATGGATAGTTATTTTCCCTTAACAAATAAAATCACCACTTAAAAATTGCATTTTGTGTTTACTTGGGTTATCTTTGTCTGATATTTACATTTGTTTGATGATCTGAAACAGTTAAGTGTGACAAACAAGAAAAAAAATAAGAAATCAGGAAGAGGGTAAATAGTTTTCATTGCAATGTAGGTATGAAAATCGTAGTAGACAATGAATCTTTGATTTCAGGAATTGGTTCCAAAGAACTCCGCACTAAAACATTTTTTTTTTTTCCTGCAGGATCAGAACCAAAGATAAGGTCAGATCAGATGACTGAGTGGAAGTACTCTTTGCTTCCAACAATCCTGTGGGAGCTGAAGGCTTCGACAATTTAAATGTCAGATTCGAAGGAGAAGACAGAACCGATGCTCTTGCCTTCTTTGGACTTGGAAGTGATGGAGAAGTCGGAGTTGAAGATCTTCTCTTCTTATTCCCTCAAATACACTGAAATAGAACTTGTTCCCCACACTAAACTACTAGGGGTCACTATAGACAATAAATTAACTTCTGACCTGCATATCCAAAATACCAAGTACGGTTGTGTACACTTACCATAAATGTAGATGTTAGAGAGTATTCACTGTTGCAATCATTACATTTGGGTAATCTGCTGGCAGGTTGCCCTGAGTTAGCCTGAATAACAAAGTCTTGGGTCCTGCGTTGGTTGCTGTCTCTTCTTCCATGATGTCAGGTCGTCAAGGGTATAAAACATGCAGCAGACGCCATTTTATTCAGTTTTTCTTGCCCCAGATGTCAGGTGCCCCCCCAAATGGGGAGCAAAATATATATATATATATATATATATATATCCATAAATAAATAAACAGTAAATATATATAAATGCACTTTTAGAAACATAAATTTTACCTTCATCTAAAAGCAAATACACCACAAAGGCTTTTGTGCATAGTAAACGAAAGGTATAGAAAGGGGGATGGCGGGTGGGTAACCTGGACTGCAACAGTGAATACACTCTAACATCTACATTTATGGTAAGTGTACACAACTGTACTATGTTCTTTGTGTTTCACTGTTGCAGTCATTACATTTGGGTAGAATCCCACAGCTATGGATGGGAGGATGGATCTAAACAGCATTAGGAGCGGCTATAAGGCCCTGCAGAACTTCAGTGGCAAAGCCTGCCCTGGATTTGAAGATGAGAGGCAAATGATAATGCTTTGTGAAGATATGAACAGAGCTCCAAGTAGCAGCTTCTAGAATGTCTTTGGTTGGAACCCCTCTGAGAAAAGCTGCTGAAGTAGAGGTAGCCCTGGTGGAATGTGATCTGATCCCCTTGGGCACAGGTTTACTATGATGCAAGTAGCAGAAATGAATGCAGTGGCTTATCCACTTAGAAATAGTCTGCTTTGATATAGCCTTCCCCTCTGACCCTGCAGCAAATGCTACCAGCAGTTGCTCAGACTTTCTTAGAGATTTGGTCCTGTTTAAGTAGAATCTTAGTTGTCTGTGTACATCCAATGAATGCAGAATCCACTCCCCCTTGTTCTGTGGATTTGGGTAAAATGTTGGCAGGTGAATGGTCTGGTAAAGAGCCACACTGGATACCACCTTAGGCATAAAAGAAGGATTGGTCCTGAGGGACACCCTGTCTGGGTAAAATATAATAAAAGGCTCCACTGCCATGAGAGCCTGTAGTTCTGAAACCGTTCTTGCTTAACTGACTGCCAAGAGAAAGGCTGTTTTCCATGATAGAAATTTTATATCCACAGTAGCTGCTGATTCAAAAGGAGGCAGGGTGAGTTTTTCCAGCAGAAAATTGAGGTCCCATGCAGGAGTTGGTGATCTTCTGACAGGCTTTAAATTTTTGGCCCCTCTAAGATACAGTTTAAGCAGAGGATGGGAAAAGAGGGGAGGCTCTGTGTTGTAATGAGCCGAGATGGCAGAGGCATGGATTTTTATTGAAGAAAAAGATAGGCCATTGTCAAGCATCTCAGTCAAATATTGTAAAATCTGAGGAATATTGGGCTTTTCTGTGTCAGTTCCTTGTGCTTGGTTCCAAGCACAGAAACTCTTCCATTTATTAGCATAAGATTTTCTAGTACTAGGCCTTCTGGCTTCCAAAATGACATCCATCACAGATTTACTGAGAGGTGATGTTTGAATAATTAGTTGATGAGCCATGCTGCAAGATTCAGAGTTTGGAGCTGTGTGTGCAGAACTGGATAGTTCTGCTGAGACAGTAGATGAGGTATATGAGGCAAGTACCATGGAGAAAGCAGGGACATGTTCCTTAGTAGTGGGTACCAGTGCTGGCGAGGCCAGTCCAGAGCAACTAGGATCATTTTTGGTTTTTCCTGTCGGACTTTTAGTAAGACCTTGGAGAGTAGAGGCAGAGGGGGAAAGGCATAGACTGATAGATTTTTCCAGCTGAAGGATAGGGCATCCACTTTCCATGCTTTTTTGTGATGAGTTCTTGTGCAGAATTTGTCCAACTGATAATTTTGGGGAGAGGCAAATAGATCTATGTCTGAGCTCCCCCATTTCTGTGTTAACATGCTGAAGATTTGTGGATCCAGTTTCCATTCGTGCGGGTCCATAAGATTTCTGCTTAGGTTGTCTGCCAGAGTATTTTGCCTTCCTGGCAGGAATTGAACTTGAAGATGTATTTGGTAAGTCAAGACTGTGTTCCATAAGGCCATGGCTAGTCTGCAAAAGGGGTAGGAATGTGTACTCCCCTGCTTGTTTATGTATCACATGACTGTGGTGTTGTCCGTATCAGTAGTTGTCCTGGATGAAGCAAGTCCTTGAAGGCTGTCAGAGCATTCTGAACAGCTAGCATCTCTTTCTGGTTGATATGCAGATGCATTTGGTTTGGGCTCCATTTGCCCTGAATGCATCTCCCTGCCAGGTGGGCCCCTCAAGCATAGTCTGATGCGCCTGTAGTTAGGGTTGGGTGGCAGGGGGTAGAGTGAATGACATGTCTCTGCCCACCAAAGAAACTCCTGTTGTAGGCAGGGAATGAGGGGAATCATTGTTTCCAGACTGTGACAATGCTGACTCCATAAACTTTTTAGGTACCACTGAAGTTTCCTCATATGCAGTCTCGCATATGGAATTAGTAGAAGCAGGATGCCATGAACCCCAAAGCCTGCAGAATTTGTCTTGCAGATAACTGGGTTTTTGTTGCCATTTGTTTGAAGTATGTTGTCAGTTGCCTTTGTTTGTCTGGTGTGAGGTAAGCCATCTGGGCAGTTGTATTCAAGCTTGCACCCAGGAATGTAATTATTTGAGAGGGTACCAGTTGTGATTTCTTTTCATTTATGGTGTACCCTAGCCATGTTAGAAGCCTTTTTACAAACGCCAGATGTTGAAGAAGAGCGTCCTTGTCCTCTGCTTGAATGAGACAGTCGTCCGATAAGGATAAATTTGAATGCTTCTTTGTCTGCAGAATGCGATCACTGGTGCCAGGCACTTTGTAAAGACCCTGGGCGCAGCAGATAAGCCAAAGGGCAGTGCAGAGAATTGGTAATGCAAAAAACCTGCTTTGAAGCGGAGGTATCTTCTGCATGATTCCCATATTGGGATATGCAGGCATGCCTCTTTTAAGTCTAGGGTTACTAACCAAGCATTCCTGCCTAGCACAGGCAGTAGCTGTTGTAAAGTCAGCATCTTGAATTTTGGAATGTCCAGGAACGTGTTCAAATTCGATAAGTCCAGTATTGGATGCCATGAATTGTCTTTTCTGGGTACCAGGAAAAGTCTTGAATTAAAAACCTTGTCCTTTTTTCCTTTTCTGCTACCGGTTGAATAGCCCCCATATCCATGAGGGACATGATTTGTTTCTGGGCCTCTGCCCACTGGTTTTGTGGCAGATACGGCCATCCGTTTGGAACTGGCAAAGTATGGAAATGAAATCTTTACCCCTGGGATACTATGTTTAATACCCACTTGTCCTGGGTAATTAACTGCCAATTTTGAGCATGAAGTGCTAGTTTTACCCCCAAGGGGGCTGCCAAAAGATAAGTGCTTGGTGATGGTAGAGGAAAGTAATTGAGACTGCTTACTGTAGGGTTGTGCTTGGTTTCCTCCAGATTTGGAGGTGGAGGAACCCCATTGCTTTGACCTGTAACAACCCTGTGATTGGTATCTGGAGCCTTTTGAGGGCCTGGATTTGCCTTGAGTGGCTCAGGAAAGGACCAATTCTTAGTAGGTCTGTGTCTACTGAACCTGGGTGGCTGCACTTGCAAGAAATCTTTTACAGTTTGCATAGATTTAGCTTTGTCTTCCATTTTCTTTAAAACCTCTTCTGCCTTATTACCAGAGTATCATGCTGCAAAGGGGCATCCAACAATTTAGCTTTAACATGATCAGGCAGATTTTGCTCCTTGAGCTAGGCATGCCTTCTAATCACAGATCCAGTAACAGCGGCCCTACAAGAGGCCTCCAAGGAATCAAAACCGCATTGCAAAGTATGCTTTCCAACCTGTTCTGCTGAATGCAATAATTCCTGTAACTCTTTATTTTCCACACAATCAGAAATCAACATAATTTTCTGTTTCAATAAGCCCATAACATGTTGTTAATATTTAAGCATATGAAACTGGCAGTTTAAGGCCCCGAATGCCAAGGTTGCAGACGTATAAATCTTCTTTCCCCATCTATCCAGTGCCCTGGAATCTCTATCATAGGGGGTAGGATTTTTGGCTGTAGAGGCCTTTACACCCTTGGGTCCCTGAGAAATAGACTCAGGATCAGCAGCAGGATTTATCAACAGAAATTTGTGGGAGTCAGGAACCCTGTAATATCTGTCTGGCTTACTAGGAGCCGGAGGCAGGGAATCAGGAGCCATGCTTGATTCTGAAAACACATCATCAACAATGTCTAATACAGGATGTATCGCCAAAGGCCTATGCTGAGGAAGAAGGAAATCCCTAAACCTCTTTTTTGATTCAGAGAAGTCCTGACTCTCCCAGTGAAAATGTTCCCTTAAAGTATGCAAAGTCTCTCCAAAAGAGTAATCCTCAAGAGGAGATGCAGATGGGATGGATTCCTCTGCATCAGAATCCTCATAGGGTGGAAAAGAAAATTCCTGATCAGAAGAGGAATCAGAAGAAATGGAAACCTGATCTGAAGATTCATAATCAGTGCCTTGCCTAGGCCTCTTAGCAGGGGGGTGACCCCTGATCAAGGTAATTAAATCCTCAGCCATTTTGATCATCTGTTTTTTAGGCATAGGGGCCTGAGCACATGGCTCATGCATCGGTTTTTTAGACACAGAAGTTTTTGACCTTGTTTTTGTTGCTGCCGTCGGTTTAATATAAAAATTTTGAGGCCTGAAAACACCCTCAGAAGCCGGTGCCTGCTCAGCGGCTCTGGACCCATCCAAGGGAGAGACATCCGTGGGTTCAATACTCTGAGAATCTCACGGCATACGTATAACTCGGACTCGGACTGGATCTCTGTAGAGGCCTGCGACTCAAACGTAGCGGGTATCAGGGGCTGCGAAATCGCCTCACTGAGTACTGGCGAACTGGCGACTGGCTTAGGAGAAGCTGCGTCGTCGGTTTTGGACCTCGGCGGTCTATCTCTGTCTTTTTCTTTGCGTATTTTGTGAACTCTGGTAGTCGGATTGCTAACCGACGACATTTCTAGATAATTAAATCTTGTACCAAAATATTTAGAAGCAAAAATATACCGACGCTTAATAGTGCGTTGGTTAAATCTAGCACAAAACCAACAGCAAGGCACATTGTGATCTGGGCCTAGGCAAGGAATACAGTACCAATGAAAATCCTTATGAGGTATTTGCTTCCCACAAGTAATGCAATTATTAACTTTTACTGACATTGGTAAGGAGCAAGAAAAAGTTTCCCCAACGGGGTACTTAGCTTTAGTTTGAAGACTTAGGTTCTGAAACACGAATATGAAAATTTCAGGAGTCGGCCGACCGGCACTTGCAAACTGCTTCTGCTTCGGGCACCGTGCAGCAAGAAAGACTGAATAAAATGGTGTCGGCTGCATGTTTTATACCCCTGACGACCTGACGTCATGTAAGAAGAGACAGCAACCGATGCAGGACCCAAGACTTTGTTACTCAGGCAAACTGAGGACAACCTGCCAGCAAATTACCCAAATGTAATGACTGCAACAGTGAAACACGAACATCATCTGGGAATGTTACATAGGCACAACAATTTCATGAGCCTAACCACTAAATAACACTAGCATCCACATACCTCCTCCCCTCCTTACTATATGGTACTCCCATACTAACCAACCTCCAAACCACATTAACAAATAAACTAGAATTATGTTTATAATAAAACTGCCAAATATGCAACAGGCCTGTCATTCCAAGAATATCACTGTTGTTGTTGTTGTTGTCTTTCGGCTTTTCCCAGTTAGGGGTCGCCACAGCGGAACTCCGGTCCACTAATGATTGGCGATAGATTTTCACGAACACGAGGTGCTAGCTCGACGTTCAACCCTCAACGAAGGCAGGCCCATTTATGCATGTCTTTCAAACGCCCACCCAACCGCGGGAAGGAGATGCAGACTCCACACAGAAGGCACTCCCCGCACTCCAGCCGAGAATCGAATGCGAGAACCTCTTGCTGTGAGGCAAAAATGCTACCGCTGCACCACCGCGGAAACTGCTCTCAATTCCATTAATTTGCTGAATCTATCCCAACAACTCATCTACCAGCAACTAAACATGGTCCACAAGATAATCTATAATCCAGAAATACCCTTCCATAAATCATGTACTTCAAATCTATATTCCAAACCAAGCCCTTCCATAAATCGTATACTTCAAATCTATACTCCAAACAGAGCCCTACATTCTGAAGATAATTACTAATTCTATATAAACCAAATAAAACAGAAGGACAATCTCTATTTCCACTCAATTATCAAGTTATGGAATACACTACCACTAGATATTAGGTCCACACAAAACCAAAGCAAATTTAAATTCAAACTAAAATAACTACTTGAGTCAAGCAACTGTCCCTGTAGAAAAACAAGCTAACCACAAATACGCTTGTTATAAGCCCTACATTTATCTTTTCCTATCTGCTCCTCTCTATTCATCTTATTACAAAAATACAAATGTAATCTTACGACTCACTCAAACAATTCGTCTTCCTGCTTGCATATATGTATATACAAAAAAAATGAAAATAAAATTTGATAACATACAATCCTAACAAATGTAAAACAAGGGCAAAAATAATGTCACCAGAACTGTATTATATACAAATACTTATGTATCACTCCCATTTATGGCAAGTTTCTATTTCTCTCCTGAATTTTTCTTTTTCTATAACATCCTTATATAGTTTTTTTATACTATTCTATCACCTGTTGTTTCTCTGCATTGTATTTTACTACTGTAGTATATGGAGGTCTTTTCTCCAGGCAAACAAATAAAATAAATGATTTCTCTCTTTATTTTTTCACATAGGGAGAACTGAAACTGTGCCGATGATCTATGTGCTGCCATCTTGGAAGCCAATCTGCTTTTGACATATACAAGATGACTAGCGTTGATGGTCTGGAATTAGCACATTACTAAGAAATCTCCAAGTTTCACAAAGTGAAATCATTTGGGATTTGTGTTAAAACTAAAGCCAATGACCTCCTCTGTCAAATAAATAAATAAAATGAGCAAGCATAGTCTAGTTGGATGGCACAGTGGTTAGCGCTGTTGCCTCACAGTAAAAGGTTCTCTGGTTCGATTCTCAGCTGGGGGTGCCTTCTGTCTGGAGTCTGCATGTCCTCCCTGAGTTCATGTAGGGTTTCCTCTGGGTGCTCCAGTTTCCTCCTACATTACAAAGACATGCATTAGGTGGATTGTACACTCTAAATTGACCTTAGGTTTGAGTGTGTGGTACATCCTCTGAGGAGGGTTGGGCCACGGGCTAGCAACCTGATCCTGTAAAACCTGTTCCTGCTATGGAAATGAGTGCTGAAGAGCACGGGAGCAAATCCAGGATTCTAGGATAGTCTAATTAAACAGATTCTGAACTAGCGGTAACCAGAAAGAAAAGTGAACAGTGAATCCACTATTAAGAGTCCGTCTTTGAAAATGTACTTGTGTTAGCAGCACTATAACACAATTTACAAAATATGCACTCACTTTTAGCATTTTTTTCTTTATTTCACTGAACAATATTAGTACTATCATATCTGAACGTTTTTTGACAACTACAAAACAAACCCACATTGCCTGATTCAACAGACTTCTAGTACAAGACCTGTATTCTAAAATGCAACAATGACCTTCAACTTTGCTGAATCATCTTGCCAATAGTTTTCTAATGTACGTAATGTAGTGCAATAAATACCAACAATAAAACTTAAGAAAACATTAAAAAAGTTATGTACGCACATTAACATTCCCTCTGTGTTGTCTGTTTTCATTCTTCCTCAAACTGTTGGGCTCAGATCCGACCCAGCCGCCTTTTCCAGCTCGTGGAACACAAACTCTCAGGCTCCTCCCTTACCCATAATTCCACAGTCACCTAACATACTTCAGATCTTGTTTGTTACCCCTTAAGCCTGTAAGCATTAGGCAATGATAAAACAGCAGTATCTGGAACTCAAACACTGGTTCCTTTAACATCTTTCAACTCTTCCAAAAGTCAAATATGGAGGAGGGTTGGAGGGAGGCAAGTTGAGGAAGACTGAAAATGGACAACACAAATGGAATGTTATGATGAGTACATATCTTTTTTTTATCTGATGTTGTCATTTTCATTCATTCATCAACTGCTGGGATAGAGTCCCCAGCTACCTATATCCTGGGAGGACTCTAAGGAAGAATATTCCTGAGCACCGCTGAGCCAAAGGCTGTTTTTCCCCTAGAGATCAGATCCAATTAGTTAAAGGTACGAGGATTAGCCCACAATGTGGCAGCATTAATATCATCCAATGAAGATACAGATAAAAAGGCAGAAGAAGTTGCCATAGATGTGGTGGAATGAGCTTTTGGTAAAGACAAACCTAATTTTTCATAAACAAATGTAACACAGTTAGCCAACTTAGCTAAAGTCACTTCAGAAACTGGCTTGCCTAATTTTGATTCCAAAAAAGAAACAAATAACTGTTCTGATTTTCTCAAAATTGTTGGTACTATGTAGATAAAACTAACTGTGTGTGGACATCCAAAAGGTGTAACATATACTCTTATTTAAGAAATGTGGAAAAAAACTGGAAGGTTGATAAGAGATTGGTTCATAAGGATACAATATCCTTATGTAAAATCAAGGAGGTTTGGATGAGAGGGCCTACAGTTCTAAAATTATTCTAGCAAAAGCAATGGCTACTAAAAAGATAGTGTTCCAGGTCAAAAACGTTAGTTCACACTTAGCTAATGGTTCAAATGGAGATTGTGTTAAAGATTGTAAAACAATGTTTAAATCCCACAGAGTGGGCTCTTTTAATGGGGAGTCCACGAAGAAAAGTTCTTCTTACAAAGGCTTTACAAAGTTTGCAGGAGGCCAAGGATTAAGTTACTTACTCCTATATGAAAATTGGAGATGGCAGCTAGCTGTATTTCAACAATAGAAGAGCTAGCACCTTCACTGAAAACTGCAGGTAAAAATTCAATAACTGGGAACCGGTGCTGCCTCCAAATAACAAATGTTTTCCATTTACTTCTTTAAAATTTTCTAGTGGAAGCTTTGTGGGAAGATAAAAGAGCCTGGACTGTCTAGCAATCAAGGAAGTGGAGAAACCATGCAGTCAACTTTAGGCCTGGAATGTCCGGATGTGTCACGTCTGTCAGATGAGACAGAAGGTCTGGAACTGGATCAGGAATCTGGAGGGCAAAGAAAGAGAAAACAAATTTGACGAAGCTAATAAGGAGCAGACAATCCTTTTAGCAATCTTCATATTGAGGGACCACTTGTGAGACATTAGAATGGACCTGCTTAACTTGTCTGCAATCACCTTGGATTTCCCCAGAATGTGCATTGCTATCAGAAACAGACTGGATGAGACTGTCCACTGCCACGTTCTAATAACTTAACACAGAGGGTAAGATTTGGTTCTCGCTTGTTTGTTGATGTAACAGACCATTGACATACTGCCATCTGGACAGCAATAGTCCCAGAGTAGAGAGTGTCTTGGAAGGCCTGCAACGCTAGGAGGACAGTTCTCATTTCCAGAACACTGATATGTGTACTGATCTCTTTGGGGGGACCATGTGCCTTGGACTATCTTTCCCAAGAACCCCCCCACCACCTGGGAAGCATCCGTGGTCACTATGGCCTTGGGCTGAGGGAGAACAAAAGGACAACCTTCATCTGATCAGAATGGGCGGCGCAGTGATGCAGCGGTTAACGTTGTCGCCTCACAGCAAGAGGTTCACCGGTTCAATTCTCGGCTGGGGTGCCTTCTGTGTGGAGTTTGCATGTTCTCCCTGTGTTCGCGTGGGTTTCCTCCGGGTACTCCGGTTTCCTCCCACATTCCAAAGACATGCATCTAGAGCATTTCTCCCCGGGCCTTCGCTGAAAACAGGCTCTGTGGAACCTAGTCGGACTTTCCCGGTCAACAAATGATAAATAAATAAATAAATGTAAGGACCACAAAAGGTAATTTTTGCAAGCCCATGTTATTTTTTCTGACTGGATAAAGGTTGGTGAACAATGGACCATGAGGTTGCTAGAATTCACTGAACGATCCTCATGTGATCCTTGCTAGCGGTACCAGAATGATTGCTGCAGACATGGTCCCCAGTGCTTGGAGGATCAGTTGAGCTGATGGAGAATAATTTTGAATGACCTCTTTGACCTGGAATCAAACAGTCTAAACCCTTGAAAGAGGTTGTCATAGATATCATATTGAACAAGGTTCTGATTAACTCCAACATCTGAGTTGGTTCGAGTTGAGTTTTCTTGTGATCGATGGTCATTCCGAGGTGAGAGCATAACTGAAATACACAGTCGCATGCTTTGATCACAGGATGCCTGGTCATAGCAGTTTTGAGCTAGTTGTGCAAGTATGGAAACACCTAGAATTCCTGTAGTCTCAAGTGAGCTGCTACTGCTACCATACACTTGGTGCACACCATGGGGGCTGTGGTGAGACCAAAAGGCAGAGCTCTGAATTGGTAATGAATGGCTCCCCAGCCGGAAGTGTAGGTATCTTCTAGATCTGTTAATTTTGATATGATAGTACGCATCCTGAAGATGATCTGAGCACACATCTAGTTGTTCTTGTGCAGAAAAAGCAAAACATGACCATCCAGAACTTTGTGTACTGAACTGACTTGCTCAGATTGCTAAGATTCAAAATTGGTTTCCAGTCCCGTGTTTTCTTTGGCACTAAAAAGAACTTTAAGTTTTAGACTCTGGTCTGGGGGGACGTCTTGGATGACTCTTTCTAGCAGCTTGTTTAATTCTAGTGTTGCTGCTTCCTTCGGTTGGGTGGAACATCTGGGATTTTGTTTACTATTAAAGTGGGTGATAGGAAAAACGGTATTTTATAACCTCTGGAAATAATCCTCTGCACCCATGAATCTTTTGTAATCTCTATCTCTTCACTACAGAGCCTGTCTAAATGATCCCTGACTGCCTCCACAGATGGACAGCCAAGCCTCCTTTCAAGACTAATGGTAGGATCTGCCAGAGAAGGTATCTCTAGATCCCTGGTTCTGCAGACCATCTCTGCTACGTGGATGACATCTTCCATTAACGTTACCTCCTCTGCCCCGGAGAACTGTCTCCATGTGGATCTTGGAAGGGACCCTGGGGTTTTCTGAACCACATTTTTCATCTGCCTTGTTAGTTCCTAGAAAAGGTCTGTTGAGAAGTCAAAAAATGAACACCCCACAGCAAACAGGGTTTTAGCTTCCTACTCACACCTCTAAACTGCATCTTTTACTTTGGGGCCAAATAAGGAACTTCCGTCAAATGGAGCACTGACAAAGGAAAACTTGAAGGGCTCTACAAAAATCATACAAACGCAGTCCAAGCATGTATCTCGATGGAAATGCCTGAACCTGCTGCCCATGAGGTACCTTCAGCTACATGGGAGACAAGTCTCAAGGACGAATCTGAAATGGATTGTTGGGTAGACAACTGTGAGGCAACAGTGTTTTCTGCCACAAAAGAAATGGTCTCAGTGAGGGATTTGGAAAGTTCCTTAATCAAGTCCCTCTGGAGTCTTGTGAAGTGTGCCAAATAATTCAGCAACCAAAGGCAAAGGCCGCTGAAGCATAGACACACTTCCCAAATCTGTCCAGTGCCTAGACTCCCCCTGTTAGGGGTAGTGGACAGAATAACTCTGCTCTGCTAGTTCCTTCTTCATGGCTGCCGGTACAACCATGGCATCAACTGGTACTACCTTCCTCCAAAACTCTCTGTTCTTCGGTGGTGCCAGAATCCTACCTGTGCAATTGTGTCAGGCTCCTTCCACACCTGTTGAGAGACCAAATCAATGAGCTTATCAGTGGGCGAAGTCACCCAGGAGGTAAACGGGCCAGCTCCAAAAGTCTCCCGGAATACAGATTCCTCTTCAGAATGGCTGTCAAGACACCAATCACTCCTTTCCTTTAGAATTTCTAGAATGTCTTCAAAGGAGGCGTTATCAGATGGTGATCTTGGGGACCTTTCCCCCTCATCAAAATTGGTATCCTCCATGACAGACTCTTGTTGTCTACCTCCTCTTGCACTTTTTCTTCCTTGGAACTTCTTCTGTGGGATACTCCGAAGAAGTATCAGAGGAAATGAATATACCCTGCTCGGTAACCTGGTGACTTATCTGGGCTGGCTGACCCACTGGCACAGGTGGTTGAGACTTTAGATGCAGACATGAATGGAGTTGGTAAGTCAGAGCTGAGGAAGGGGGAGAAAACTGGACTCTAGGAAGAGAGAAAGCTCTCTACTACTTCGAAAGAAGAATGCCTCAGACAGAAGGAAACCGAAGGCTCTGAGAAGACATGCTTTCGGATCATAGGCTCCCTCTGCCCCAAAGGCAAATTACCCAAGGAGACAGTCAGAGCCAAGCTATCTTACCCAAAGCTCGGAGGGGTAGAGATGACTTAGACAACCTCAGAGTTAACTTTAACACCTCGGATCTGGCACTGAAGCTACAGCTCCGACAGTCATCTGGCTGCTCAGCATTGGTCCACCTCAGACACACCACCGGAGTTGAAGATACCATAATCTTCAGATTTGATGTGGAAGACTCTGGTATTTTCAGATCAGACTGCTCCGAAATCATTGGTCGGATTGGAGAAGGAGCCAGTAATGATGGGGTAGTATTAATAAAGATCTCCAGACCTGATGAGTCAGAGCCGAACCCCCATTTGAATATGCATTGAGAGGAAGTTCCTCCTCATCCTGTCCACATCAACTTTGGTCAGACTTCTGGAGGAAATACTGGAAGATGCTTCTGATGGGGGCCTACAGTGTTGATGCTTCACATCCAAGAATGGAGAAGGTAGATGAGAAGAGACCAGATCCAAAATAAACTGCGGTGACTGGATCCAAGGAGACTTTTCAGGCTTAGACTTTGAATATGTGGGGGTCAGATTTGATGGTTTAGAATGTTTGGGACAAGGTTCAGAACCCAGAGTAGAAGGTGAGGTTGGATCTGGGGAAAGTGTTCTTGCATCTTTTTTTATCCATTTTCTTGGGCGTTTGAGCCCCACATGATGCTAATGAAGACAGAATGGAGCAAACCTCTTAGTATTAATTTATTTTTTCTACATATCAAAGCTCTGGGGTTAAAAGCTTTGCAAATGTTACAGTTAGAGACTAGATGAACAGGGCCTAAACAAAAAAATGCATTTAGAGTGCACATCTGATAAAGATAATTTATGGCTGCAGGCCGTACACTTTTTCAAACCCAAAGACTTTCAGACATTTTAAAGTAGTGCGAAATAAAGTATATTATACAATGACTGACCATTAATATTCCAAAGCGAGCATGCTGATTAGTCAGCCCAATCAGCGTGCCTGTTGTAAATCCAAGCATATACCAATAGAAAAAGGTCTCGTTGTCCGGACTTTTTTCCATTGGTATACACTGTAACTTTTAACTTTTTTTTTTTTTACAAAAATAAATTTAAAAAAATCTGAAATCCGGACATAACATAGAGACAGGACGAAGACAATACTAGGGAAATCAGGTATGTTATTCAAAATCAAAGACATGCAGCTGATTTTCCTTGTATTTCCTCCATTCTGTCTCTCTCCTACCCCTAAACTGTCCAAAACGTTTTTTTTTTTTTTGTTTGTTTTTTTTAAATTGGAGCAACGGAGACCTTCTTTTCGCCGTTGCTTCCTTTCCAAAGCACTGATGTACTTACTGGGTATGCGTGGGAACTAGCCTCGGAAGGACAGCACTGCACTGTTATACAAAGACATTAATTTTTTTTTCTTAAATAATGTCATTGTATAATAGCAATAACCGACTCTGTGATGTGGTATATTAAGATTTATCCGGGGTTGGCTTTATTTAATCACTCGGGCTTCACCCTCATGATTACACCACACCATCCATGGGTAAATATTAATATACCACACCAATGTCAGTTATTGCTTAACTAAAGAATAAAAAGAATAATAAAGATACTTTTTTTTTTTTTTTGACAAAGGAGAAAAGGGGGACAAGAGGGGTTACCAACAATGGTAACTAAAGAAATACTAACAAGTACAGGAAAGGAAAGGGGGAATACCAACTACGGTATTAAAAACTACACAAGTATGGAAGGACAGTGCTATAAATGAAAACATTTAAAAAGGAAATAGAAACACTACGATAAGAATAATGGAGATAAAATTCTCACTCACAAAAAAAACAATTAGCTAACCTGAGAGTTTGTAGTGACCATATCCATGCACTAAGGCGGCAAATGAGATCTAAGGTATGTTAGGTGACTAGGGTACACTGGGTGTAAGGGAGGAGCTCAAAAGTATCAGTGTTTCACAAGCTCTAAAAGTGGCAGAGTAAGATTCGAGGGTCAAATCTGAACCCAACAGTTCAGGAATGAATGAAAATGACAACATCAGATAACTGAATTATGTGGCAAAACACAAGCAAGGAATATAGAGTAAAATTATTTTGAATTTCTTGTGGATACAGAGCAGTGCATACAGCAGTAACTGCATTATCTGTCCCCGGACCAAAAAAAGGCTGCTTAGAACCAGCATGACATTATACTATGGTCACATTAACAAATCCCAGTTCTAAACTGGGCCTATAAATTATTGGCCCCAAAATGCAGACTAAAGTGCCACTTTAGCCAATTACAAGGGCCATGAAGAATGTGTTTCTGTCTCTTTCAATCTCTTCATCTATAGGTCTTTTAATGTCTCTTCTGTCCAGCTATAAACAATGAAAGAAGAGTAAACTGATGTGCTAAACCCATGCTAAACTATTACTTACATATTTATGTTTTTGAGACCTGGATATACAACATCAGATAACTGAATTATGTGGCAAAACACAAGCAAGGAATATAGAGTAAAATTATTTTGAATTTCTTGTGGATACAGAACAGTGGATACAGCAGTAACTCCATTATCTGTCCCCTGACCTAAAAAGGCTGCTTAGAACCAGCATGACATTATATTATGGTCACATTAACAAATCCCAATTCTAAACTGGTCCTATAAATTATTGGCCCCAAAATGCAGACTAAAGTGCCACTTTAGCCAATTACAAGGGCCATGAAGAATGTGTTTCTGCCTCTTTCAATCTCTTCATCTATAGGTCTTTTAATGTCTCTTCTGTCCAGCTATAAACAATGAAAGAAGAGTAAACTGATGTGCTAAACCCATGCTAAACTATTACTTACATATTTATGTTTTTGAGACCTGGATATACAACATCAGATAACTGAATTATGTGGCAAAACACAAGCAAGGAATATAGAGTAAAATTATTTTGAATTTCTTGTGGATACAGAGCAGTGCATACAGCAGTAACTCCATTATCTATCCCCTGACCTAAAAAGGCTGCTTAGAACCAGCATGACATTATATTATGGTCACATTAACAAATCCCAATTCTAAACTGGGCCTATAAATTATTGGCCCCAAAATGCAGACTAAAGTGCCACTTTAGCCAATTACAAGGGCCATGAAGAATGTGTTTCTGTCTCTTTCAATCTCTTCATCTATAGGTCTTTTAATGTCTCTTCTGTCCAGCTATAAACAATGAAAGAAGAGTAAACTGATGTGCTAAACCCATGCTAAACTATTACTTACATATTTATGTTTTTGAGACCTGGATATACAACTGAGTTGTGGCCCATTTTCAGTGATGGCTTGGGGAGAAAAATTCCAGTACTCAACATCACTGGCAGTTTTTACATATCCATATTTAATAATGAAAATACTAAATGCATTAACATGAGTTATATATAAAATGAAATAACTGAATACATTATCTACTGTCTATCGATCCCGTTTTTACTATTTGGGTCCTCCCTGAAAGAGAATCTATGAGTTATTGGGACTACCTAGTTAACAATTTTACAATAAACAAATAAATAATCTGCAAGTGGCACAGCTGCTGGTGTCTGCCTTCATCTACAATCTGCATTCATCTTAGTATAGGACACAGACTATTACACACATTGGCAAACAATGTTACTATAGTGGGAGGTAAAAAAACTTCAACATTTTCTCTTCCCAGTTTTTCAGATATGTGAGTAAGACATACCTTGCTCTTCATAACCAGCTTCCTTAGCAATGAGCATACATACACGCAGACCTCAACACCAGCTAAAGTTACATTTTTTTTTAAATTCATACGTCAATCGCAAAATAGAAAACACTATGAAAAACACAAGGGGTTGTATAAAACAATCCTCATTTCAATATAAACTTAGGGTTACGTCTCTGGATACACTACAGCAGTTAACATTTCCAGATTTCTAGCTGCCTGCAAAAATCCTGTTTATGCTAACATTTCCATAAAGACTATGACTGAGCAGATAGAGCACTATCTAAGTCGCCAGGATGTCTAAATAAAGGGTGTTTGCATTAAATATCTCTCTGGCACAGAAAGTTAAACTGGATAACATGCAGCAGTCTTCTCAAGAATGGTGGATAACATCAAAGTTTCTGAAATTAAACAGACAGCTTCTGCATTGTCTTAACAATAACAGTTTTCATCCAGTGTGAAGTTTAATGGATTAATGCCAGTATGTGACTGCTTCACAACCTGATTTATTTGCAAAAATGCTATTCTTAAAAAAGGTCATTATGCCCACTTACCTCATTTGTTTCTCTGTAATATGGAAAGTTTGGTTTATTGTGAACAAAACTATAAAAATGTTCTGCATAACAAAAAACATTACTTCGCCATTTCCAAGGAAAATGACTGCAACCAGAGACTTTACCTACAAGCAGTAAAATATGCTTTTCATATTAAAGCTACGCCACAACTTAACCACATTTTTGATTTGGTGCATAATGAATAATTATTTATATAGCTACTCACCAACTATCTGCAGGACTTAAAGAACAGAAAAGAGAAAATAGAAATCAACAACTGTTTTTTTTATAAGGAATCCTTCGGCTATGCAATCAATCAACATTAACAAAACAATAAAATTAGCAAATAATCCATTTTTAGAGACATCGTGCATGCAATTGCGTCATCTCTAAGTAATTTGTAAGCTTAAACCAAGTCATAAATTGAATATTTAAATAACTGTTTAACTGCAAGCAGCAGCAGCATGTTACTAGCAATGCAATAAATGGACAAGAAAAATGGTCTGCTCCTGACCGTCTAAATTCAGACTGCTATGACAGAACACTAGCTAAAGTGCAACAGGCATCACACATCAAGAAAACTGCACACTAAACATACTTGATTTTAAACCTAAAGAAATACAGATGTTAAAAAAACAAGAGGGGAAAAGGCCGTTAAATGAAACAAGCACAAGTTCTTAATCCCCAGAAGGAAGACTGCAAATGAAAACGTTCAAGGGCAACCATTTCAAGTGTACAAGGCACTATGTGTTGCAGATAAACACAGTTCTTACTAACAAAACTGGCACACCTCAATTTAACATGCTTTACCATGTGTTATTTTATTTTTTTCTAACCCGGTGCAACGCATCTCTAGCTGCCTTACATTTTTCAATATTCTAAGTTATTTGCTTATCCACTTGAAGAGGCTGTTTCCCTTTAAAGCTGTAACATTTAGGACTTGACACATTGACCCTATATGACCTAAACTATAACTGTACAACAGAAACTTTCAGTAAAGATTTTCCCATTCATTTTACATCAGATCTCGGACAACACACCACTCCACCAGTCTTCTGTATAATCATTTCCAGCTGGAGAAATTTAACTTAACTTTGCCACAAAATGTTCACATTCTACAGACTATCTACAAGACTCATGTTTCATGACCATCACTCACATCTCTTAAAAATCTGAACAACAGCCTAAGCTTAGACACTCATAGGCCACTCCCTCAGTTGATCGTCCTGAATATATTACAGTTTCTTTCCAGGTTATATGGGGAGTTTATATCCCATATTTTTAATGAAAGCAGTTCAGCCATGCTTCCCTGTCCACTGTCTGACAGTTTGCATATAGGATTAAGGCTATGAGTTGTTACAGAGCTGCCTTCCTGTAGTTCTGAGTTTGATTCCCTCAGCCTCCATTTGGCTCATGTGTCACCATGAGCAAGTCACTTAACCAGACAATGCTCCCAGGTCACCCCTGAAAAAATACACTAGTATATATTGGGATTACTGGTTAACAAATAAAGTAGAATATAACTCAATTCACCCAGTAGGGCTTGCTTACTAATATTTGAGCTTTTTCACAGTCAAGTCTCCATTTTCAGAACTGCTGGTATTTAACAGGGATAACCAATGCATAAAAACACTTCTACTAATTTAACAAAGCAAAACAATGCACCAAAAACACTACTGGCCCTTTATGTGTAATGTATCCTGTGAAAAACGTGTAGTGAAAAACTGTCTCAGACAGAAAAGATCAACAAAAAATATTGTAATAATCTCTGCCATGTTGAATATTTAAAACCCTCTATAGTTCAAAGGCTACTTGTCCAATGGGTATCAAACAGTAAAATAGCACAACACCATCTCGCCATACCTCCCAGTCATCATCGATGTACCACAAGGCTCTATCTTTGGTCCCCTTCTATACCACTCTCACCAACACCTTCCGCACATCCACACAACAGACCTAATACATATATATAGATATATATATATATATATATATATATATATATATATACACACACACACACACACACACACACACACACACACACACACACACACACACACATATCAGACAATCGGGCACATCTCCCAAAAATTACTTAGGAAGCTTTAACAGCCACTGAAACATGACCTTGTAAATCAAAACTCACACTCAACCCCCAAAAATACATTTTCCCCCCAAATCCCCCTCTCATGAAAAAACACAAGCTAAAATCCTCTCTCTTAATACAAATGAAATCACTGCTCATAGCAAAATTATTAGGAGTGATGGATGATATTCATAAATTTGACGTAATAACAAAATTGGATTTAAAAAAATCTCACCCAAAAAGTACAGCTGTATGAGCTGAAGTTACCTAACAGTAGATGTTTAAATGATTACTGCTGCAGTAGCCTTAACTATATGGGATAATATCCTGCTAAGGATATGTCAGCTGGCCAGCTTACAAAGCTTCAGGGCACCTTCCACATGCCCAAACTGTCAAACAGCTCAAGCTGAGCTGACAAAGACAAGTTTCGGCACAATGTCCTTCAAAGATTTCCTGCCAGCAGAGGGAAGGAGGCTGAGCCATGAAAAGACAAGGATAGGAATAACAAAAAAATAAATGTGCACATCTTGGCATAAAAAAAACAAAAAAAAAACACTAAAATCAAGGGGGCAACGGGAGGAAGCAGCTACTGCAGCAGTGATCATTCGAATATCTACTGTTATGGTAAGTTCATCTTAGACAACTGTACTATATTCTTCATATTGATCACTGCTGCAGTAGCTTTAGCTATATGGGTAGACTACCCATAGACAACTATATCTGGGGGGCTGGAAGCAGAAGACTCCACGAAATCCTGGACAGTGGTCCTAGCAAAGCATGATGTAGATCTAGAGAAGAAATCCAGTTTACAGTGCTTTGTAAAAGTATGTACAGATGACCAAGAAGTAGGTTCTAGAATCCAACCCTTTCCAAAAAGCCATAGAAGAAGCCAAGGTCCATGTAGTGTGAGGCCTTGACCCTGGCTGGATGTTATGGTGAGTATAACAAATGATAATAGACTTTAGACATCCATTTGGAGATAGTCTACTTTGAAGCCAGTTACCCCCTTCTTAACTTCACAAGAAATGAACAACTGATTCTATGACTGAAAGATTTAGTTTTGTCAAAATAGTACTGGGACATCCAAGGTGTGGAGTATTCTCTCTTTCTCTCGCTCGCAGTCTCATTTTTAGGTTCAGGAAAGAAAATGGAGATATGGATAGTTTTGGCTTAAAGTAAACTTGGATATCACTTTAGGCAAAAAAGAAAGATTAGTTCTAAAACAAACCAATCCTTGTGGAAAATGAGGTAGGGTAGACTCACCATAAGAGCTTGCAACTCAGATACCCTTCTTGAAGTGGCTGGATCAATAAAACTGTTTTCGATGTCAAGAACCTCAAGTCAACCAGATTAGCTGGTTCAAATGGAGCAAGTGTTACTTTTTTCTAACAGAAATTTAAGATCACAAGAAGGGGCCACTGGTTTACATGGAGGTCTCTTATGCAAAACTCCTTTCATGAAATTTTTGAAATTCGACTGCCTTGAGAGAGGAGGGTCCATGGACAGACAAGCCAAAATGACTATTAAATGAACCTTGTTAGAGAAATAAGAAAGGTCACAAGACAGTAACTCAACACAAATATTTTAAAACCAGAAAACAATTAGTCATGAATGGGTGCTGGTTATATTGTTGGCATCAAGTATTAAACATTTTCCATTTGCTAATATATACTTTCTAGTAGCAGGATTTCTTCACTCCATTAATACCTGCTGCACGTCCTCTGAAAACAGGTGCCTAAAAGGAATTAAGACCCCTATCATCCAGGCCACCAACTGTAGATGACTGATGTCAGGGTGCATATCAAATACCCCTGTTCTTGTGTGAGTAGATTGGATTCTGTGAGAAAACTTGTGGTAACTGCCCCTGGGCATTTCCAAAAGAAGGGAGAACCCCAGTTGCCTGGGCCAGAAGGGAATCAATGATCTTGGGGGATTCCATCTCAACCTTTAGATGTACCCCGGATATTAGTGGAATGCATACACGTACATTCCTGTCCAAAACAAAAGGAAAGGCATCTGCCTTTCCTGTCTTCATGCGTGGAGTCATGGAACAGAGAAGAGGCAAAGAGATCTACTTGAGGAACTCCTCACAGGTGGATCAAATTTTGGAAGACCCTCTGATCTAGTTTCCATTCATGAGGGTCTACCTGGCTTTGCTCAGTTTGTCTGCCACATAATTTTACTCTGATGTAATGTAGGATGCCTGCAAACTGTGCTGTGAAGCTATATCCCAAGCTAACATGGCTAGTCTGCAAAGGGGGTACGACTTGGTTCCCTGTAGCTTGTTGATGAACTACATCATTGTGGTATTGTCTGTAACCACTTAAAGAGGTCCCAGGGACCAAAGACGGTTCAGAGAATTAAATGCCTTGATCAGGGCAAGCATCTCCTTGAAATTTATGTCCTTGCATCTTTCCTTGGTGTCCTACACCCCCCTGCACATTTCTCTCTCCTGAAACTGATCCCCAAGCAAAATCTGAAGCATCTGTGTTGACTGACTGCATTGGAGCAGGGAGAAAAAATGTGGATACCCTGTAGCCTGAAATGAGCTCTAACTGAGCTAGACACTTTGTGAACACTTCAAATCAAACCACAAACACAAAAGTGGATAAAAACTTAACTAATAAACCAAAACAAACCATTAACGTAGTCACTGGAGAACACTTACACAATAACCAAACTCAGAGTTTGGTTATTATATCAGTGTTCTCCAGTGGCTACGTTGGTGGTTTGTTTTAGTTTATAACTTTGTGAATACTCTCGGTGCACAGGATAGTCCAAATGTAAGGCAGAAAACTGATAATGTGATCCAGATACACAAAACGGTAGGAAATACCCAAGGTCTGGATGAATAAGAATATGATAAGCATCTGTAACTCTAGTATTACTAAGAAGAGGCAACAGGTTGTGAAGTGACAATTTTGAATTTGGGTACTATCACAAACAGGTTTAGGAAAGAATGATCCAGAAATGGTTTTCATGTGCTTTCTTTCTGTGGGACTAGGAATATTATGAATAAAACCTCGAACTGGCTCTATCACTCCTTGGGACATCACATGATGAGGAAGAGGTGGAAACAAAACAGTGATCTGCAGGATGAGAAATGACCCTCAGCAAAGGAGGAATGTCCCGTTACTGCCATCTGTTGCCCTGATGAATGATTTTCAGAACCCATCTGCCTGAAACAGTCTGTTGCCAAAGAGAAAAATGAGGATTCAAACATTTTTGAAGAGAGAGAGAGAGAGTGAGAGAGAGAGAGAGAGAGAGAGAGAGAGAGAGAGAGAGAGAGAGAGCCAGTGGGAGGGGCCACGTGGTCTCTAGAATAGTCATTCAGACTTGTTGGATTTCCTTGATTTAGGGAGGTTTGAGACTTCTATTTGGAATCTCCTTACCACTTCTTAAATGTCTATTTACCTGAATTGTGTTGAGACTGTTGATCCTGTTTATTTTTATTTATTTATTTAATTTTTTTTTGCCAAAACTGGATGAGGAGAAAGAATATTCCTTCTACAATTTGGAAAAGGAGGGGTGACAAATCTTGAGAGATTACCTGGATCATCTTGCCCCTTTCATAACAAACTTTTTGATCACCTCTGCAGCACGGTGATCAAATACTAAATCTCTATCCAAGACAGAATTTAAAATCTTATTTTAATCATCATCTGGAAAGTTCTGAGAATTTGGCCAACCAAACCTCATCGAAACAGTACCAGTGGCCACAGCCCTGAAAGAAGTATCAACACAGTCATACACACACTGCAAAAAATGAGCAGTGACCTGTGTAACAGAAGAAACTAAGTTTTTAAACAGATTTTTCTTCACAAGAATCTGCAGATAAATTCCTCATATTTTCATAATATGTCAGAATAAACGTTATCATATGGGCCTAACAATTAAAAATTCTGAAATTCAAAAGCTGCAGAAGTATACACTTTTTCCCCTTAACCTAGCAATAATTTTGTATCCTTATTACAGAAAATAGGATTGGAATTAACTAAGTGCTTGAGAAGTCAACTGAGACTATATATAGCTGCTGGGTCAGGTTTGGGAATAGTGAATAAAATTTAAAAGACTGAAGAATTTTATACATCCTATCTGCATTTTTAGGTACAGCCGTCTGACTATTGGGAAAATTGTAGGCAGTAAGACATACATCCTCTAAAACAGAGACATGACAAAAGGAATGGGTGTAAGCTCTGGAAAATCATTCTGCAACAATCTGCACTATTTTTTGAGGGACTGAGAAACCTTAGAGTTCTCCCAATGAAAACACTGAGACATTCTAGCAAGTCTCAGAAATCTGATGACATAACCCTGAATCTGTTCCTGCAACTTCTGTTCAAATTCAGAATCTTGAATCTCTTCAGGAAAGGTGGCATCCCTCTTTCTTTTACCAGGAACTACTCGACAAGAAGGATCAATAGCATGAATCAAACCTTGAGCCAGTCCCTGTAAACTACACCTATCCAAAGAAATTTGAGGACTATTATATATGTTTGGTTTTCTGTTTCTTTTTTTGACAGGAAAATGGGGCTAAATGTGTTACTAATGGCAGCATACCTTTAAGGAGAATAACAATAATCATGCAGATTATTATATCCATAAAGTAGCAGAAAGTATTTAAGAACTAAACCAACACGGGAATGGAGAAAGGAGATTCTGCCAATAGGGATGACTGCATTTAGGGATACAGACAATAGGCAAGAGGGGGCCAGAATTTATTGGAGAAAACTGGCAAAGGAACCAAGGTATTAGGAGCAGAAACCAAGGTGTTAGGAGCAAATAACTAGAGAGGGAAAGATGACAGAATGGGAATATGCCAACAATTAATTTGGACTGCAGATTAGAGATTGCCTTCCCTATCATGGATTGATATCAGAGTACAAGCAAACAGAAAGAAATAGGGGGGGGGGTCTTAAATGAAAGACCAGCACTGCTAGAGTGTTTAATAGAATCTAGAAGAAAATATGCCATTAAAAAAGGAATAATTAGTACAGCATATAAAATATTGCATGATAACTATAAGAATCAATCACAGGAAGTTAGAAAGGATTGGGAAGAGAGATTGGATAGGCAATTCACAAAGAAACAATGGGAATATATATATACGTCTCCCACATATGCAACAAACTCAAGAAGATTTAGGATTTTTGCCTGGAAATGTTTACACAGATATTTTTATATCTCAAGTAGACCCAGAGAATATTTCCTCAGACCTCAGTAGGTGTTGGATGTGTGAAGGGGAAGAAAGAGGTAACTGGGAACATATTTTCTAGGAGTGTGGTGAGTTGGTGGGCTTTAAGGATTCCCTGTGGGATGCACTGTCAGAGATGCTGGGTGGGCAGGTTGTTCTGACGAGGGAGATGATTTTTCTGAGCTATGATATAGAATCAGAATTGCCTAGACAGGGTAAGGCCTTGCTCTGTTTAATAATGGTGGCGGCCAAGAAAAGCAATTACTACAAAATGGAAATCAAAATTTAAACCAACTACACTGAAAGAAGTGAATATAGTAACAGAGATAAAACAAATGGAATTGAGATCTTTAGAAAAGGGTAGGAGCAAACTACAAAGGGAAAAAATGGGAATTGTGGGTCAGTATAGTTTGTGATATAAAATGCTTGCGACTAGGATTGTGCCTGTGTGGTTTGTTTTCATTTACATATAATATGTGATGGTTTAATAAAGATGTTTCTTGTTTAAAAAAAGCAGGAATTAAATAACTTTTGTAGTATTGCTTAATTATAGCAATATATGTAGTGTTTAATACTTATTATGTTAATATAGTTTGATTGCTTTTACATGAATGTAAATTGCTTATGTCACAAGTGATAATTCAATAAAGGGAAAAAAATAAAAAAAGATAGGTTCTCCCTTGCTCACTGACAGGACCCCAAGAGCTGCAAAGGAGGTGGCTAAGCCCCCAGCCCATAGTGGCTGTAGGTGCTACACAGAGGAATCCAGGGTAAAAGATGAGTGATCTGATGTACTACAAATGACCATAGCAGAGTCACCCACTTGCGGCAGAGGCTAACTGCTAGCCTACTGCGGTGGCAGAGGTTGTTGGCTTAACTTTTCTTTTTGTGGCTAGAAGAAAGACCGACTCTGGGAGTGACTATCTGTTCCACAGTCAAGCTGTCAAGCCAAAAATGGTGCCTGTATCATCAAGAAAACAAACAGCAATGCCTGTTAAACTACCAGTCCACAAAATTACTTTTTTTATATACAGAAAAAACAAAGAACCAAAGTGAAAAGCACTTTGAAACATTATGGCAACCTCACAATGTTAAAATATTTTCTATGGAGAAATTGTGTTCATTTTATCAGTTAGATAAAACTATTGTTAAATGGACAGAAACAATGAATGCTCCATTTATAACTGCATTTAAAGATAATTTGTTAAAACACAAAACTCCTAGCTTCAAAGTAACTTTCCTAAAGGGAAAAGTAATAAAACATCAGTAAAAAATAAGAAAATGGAAGTTTTTCTCCCAAATGACAACTTATCTGTCCAGCTAAGGAAAGCACAAGCTGTCGATCCACAGAAGCCTCAGAGGAGCGTACTCTTTGGCATCAGTAAAGCTCTGAAGGACATTACTCCCAAACTTTGAGCTGCTTGACAGTTTGGGCACATGGAAGGTAGCCTGAAGCTTTGTAAGCTAGCCAGCTGTTACATTCTTGGCAGGATATAACCCTATATAGCGAAGGCTACTGCAGCAGTGATCAGTATGAAGAACATCTACGGATGCTTTATAGAGCCAAAAAATTTCTCACCAACACAACTGAAACTACACTTGCTACTACTTACCTCCTTTCCTCACTACTTTATTGCGCCCCCATCCTTACTAACCTCCAGACATCGTAAAAAGCAAAACTTGAACAATGCTATAGTAAAGTAGATAAATCTGCTGCAAATACCCACTTTCAGAACATACCACTGTATACCATTAAAAAGCCTAAAATTGGTTAGAACTGCCCCATCAACGAACATATACACAGTTTCTTACCACCTATAAAATTATCCAGCATCCATCTGCTTGTCCAGCACTAAATACCATTCGACACAAATATGCTCCCACTCTGTCATTACAATACAATGACCCAAAACTGCTCTTTGTCCAAAACCAATCAAAATTTTCTGGGCATGGACTGTACTCATATGTTGCTACTGCTTGGGAACTCCTTACTTGTATCAATCAGGTTAATACCCTCCCCCTCCCCTCCAGTCTTTTAAAAACCACTCTGAAAGACTTCCTAGCAAAAACCTGGCTCTGCTCTTGCTGAATACCAGAACAAATTATATCCCTAAATAAACAAGTTCCTATTCCTACATCTCCTTAATCCTCCTCCTTTACTCAGTTACTTACTTCAATCAACTTCTCACCCCTGAAACTCCATCTAAACATACCATAACCCTGTTTCTTCTTCAACTTTGTACTGCAATTCCTGTTTGCATTACACTAACTTAACTTTAACTTCCCTAAACTGGCTAAAGTTTCTGTACATAATAAATTATCATACAAGTTCCATCTATTTGAAACCAATGTACTCACACTGTCTAAACTGGTATTATTTAAACTTCATGTTTTTATAATATTTTTTAGTTTGTAAAATTATTGTTCTTAAAAGGTTTTTGTAATACTTGGAGCTTTTCTCCTCGCCTCCACTGAAAATGGGCACCTATCCTGTCAGACTTACCTTGTAATTAAATGTAAATAAATAAAACTAACTGATACTGTATTACTACACTGTTGCTAAAACCTTAATAAATTTAAACATAACACTTTAAATTTATGGAAAAAATGTACAATAACTTGGAGATAAAGAATAATATTTGTAGATATTGTGCATATGCACAGCAGGGATTTGCACAAGTAAGATGAGATTCAGAGATGATACACTACTCATATAAGCAGCTATTAGAAAGTCACAGAAAAAGTACAATTGTTTAAGATGCACTTAACAGTAGACGTTGCTTCCTGACGAAGAAATAACCAGAAAACTACAAAAAGCTCTTGTCTCCCCCAGCTCCTTCAGTCTGACTGCTGACTGGCTAATCACAAGTAGGGAAATCAGCAGTCAGACTGAAGCTTTCTTCATGTTTTTCTTCCTCATAAAAGAAAAGATCCTAACAATCTTGAAAAAAACAACACAAAAAGACAATAATAAAACACAAAGAAGCAAAAAAAAAATAAGTTATGTACTCACCATAACATTCCATCTGAGTAGTTATACTTCATTTTCTGCAACCTGTGGGTATTCGGATCATATCGAATCCGAGCCGGCAACATTTTATCAAGCATCTGCTCCAAGCTCCTCCCCTTACCTATAATCCCTCACCTCTCCTACCTTCCCTCAGATCGAGTTTGCCACTAACGAAACTATTAGCAACTCAATAACGTTAACCTAGAACAGGTTAGGGGGAGGGAGGGACAGTTGCAAAAAATGAAGTATAACTACTCAGATGGAACATTATGGTGAGTACACAACTTATTTATCTGAAGTAGTTAACTTCATTTATCTGCAATCTGTGGAACAGAGTCCCCAGCTACCAAAACTCCTGGGAGGCCCTCATGGAAGGATATTCCTGAGCACCGCAAAGCCAAAGGATGCTTTCCCTCTAGAGATCAAATCCAACTTATAACAGGAAATAAATGTATGTGACCTTCCCAAGGTCGCTGCTGCACAGATGATATCCAGAGAAACCCTAGACCAAAAAGCAGCAGAAGTTGCCATAGATCTGGTAGAGTGAGCTTAAATAGGACCAGGTGGGGAGAGGCCTTTATCCCTATAGACTTGCAGTATACATTGTGTAATCCATCTAGCTAACAAGACCTTGGAAATGGCCTTGCCCAAAAAGGGTCTAGGAAAGGACACAAATAATTGGTCAGACTTACGAAATTGTTTAGTCCTGTGTAAATAGAAACAAAGCTGTCTATGAACATCTAGCAAGAGCAGCTTATATTCACCCTTGTTCTGGAAATTTGGAAAGAACACAGTCAGATTAATCATCTGGTTAATATTAGATTCAGAAGCCACTTTCGGTAAGAAAGAAGGGTTCGTACAAAGCAAAACCCTGTCTTTATGAAAGATCAAGTAGGGGGGCATGGCAGACAAAGCTTGAATCTCAGAAACCCTTCTAGTCGAGGTAATGGCCACTAGAAAAGCTGTCTTCCAGGACAGAAATTTTAAGTCTGCTGATGCTGCTGGTTCAAATAGGGGTGCCACCAATGCCTGCAGAACTAGAGTAAGGTTCCAAGGAGGGACGGAATTCTTAACCGGGGGACGCAAGAGAAAAGTACCTTTTAGAAAGGCCTTGCATAATCTCAAAGAAGCCAGAGCATTCAGATTTTCGCCAACATGAAAATTAGATATGGCTGCCAGTTGTACTTTCACTGTGGAGGAACTAGCCCCTTGTTGGAAAATATAGGACAAAAACTCCAACACTGCAAGAACTGGGGCAGTAAATGGATCTAGGCATCTCTAGAAAACAAGAGAAGCGTTTCCATTTGCTGCGATAAACCTTCCTAGTGGAAGCTTTGAGGGATGCCACCTGAATACTCTTTACCGAAGATGATAGACCAGGAGTCCTAGCGATCAAGGGAACAGGAGCAATCAAGCCGTCAGCTTGAGGCTGTCCAGATCAGGCGGACTGATGCCCAAGGGATGAGAATTGAGATCCAGGCACGGATCCAGAATCCGTGCAGGAGTTAGAGCATGAGACCAGAGGAAAAGGAAAGTACAGTTGTGTACACTTACCATAAATGTAGATGTTCGAGTGTATTCACTGTTGCAGTCATTACATTTGGGTAATCCTGCTTCCAGATTGCCCTCAGCCGGCCTGAATTCCAAAGTCCTGGGTCCTGCGCCAGCTGCTGTCGCCCCTTCCCTGATGTCAGGTTGTCAGGGGTATAAAAGAAGCAGCAGACGCCATTTTCTTCAGTTTTTCTTGCCCCAGATGTCAGGTGCCCCCAAAAAGGGTAGCCAAACTTTATATATATATATATATATATATATATATTCAGAAATACATCAATATAAATTTTACCTTCATCTATAAGCAAATACACCACATAGGTAGTATAAATCATAGAAGGAAAGATAAGATCCAAAAGAAAAAAGGGGGAAGGCGGGTGGGTAACCTGGACTGCAACAGTGAATACACTCGAACATCTACATTTATGGTAAGTGTACACAACTGTACTATGCTCTTCGTGTTTCACTGTTGCAGTCATTACATTTGGGTAGAGTCCCAAAGCTATGGTTGGGAGGTTGGAACTAGACAGCAGTAGGAGTGGCTATGAGGCCCTGCAGAACTGCAGTGGCAAAGCCGGCCCTGGATTTAGAGTAGAGTGGCAGATGATAATGCTTTGTAAAGGTGTGCACTGAACTCCAAGTAGCCGCCTCTAAAATGTTTGTGGTTGGTACTCCCCTGAGAAATGTTGCTGAGGTGGCTGCAGCTCTGGTGGAATGAGGCCTAATACCCTTAGGCACTGGCTTGCCATGGTGTAAGTAGCAGAAACGAATGCAGTGGCCTAACCACTTAGAAATAGTCTGCTCCGAGATAGACTTTCCTTGTGATCCTGCAACATATGCCACTAGTAATTGCTCTGTCTTCCTGAAAGCTTTGGTTCTGTCCAAGTAGAATCTGTCTGTGTACGTCCAAAGAATGCGGAATTCTCTCCCCCTTGTTCTGTGGATTTGGGTAAAAGGTTGGCAAATGGATGGCTTGGTTAAGAGCCACACTGGACACTACTTTAGGCATAAATGTTGGGTTTGTCCTCAGGGAGACCCTGTCTGGATGAAAAATGATGAAAGGTTCCACAGACATGAGCGCCTGTAGCTCTGAAACTCGTCTTGCAGAAGTAATTGCTAAGAGGAGAGCTGTTTTCCAAGATAAAAACTTCATATCAGCTGTAGCAGCTGGCTCAAAAGGAGGCAGGGTAAGCTTTTCCAAGACACAGTTGAGGTCCCATGCAGGTATTGGTAGTCTTCTTGGGGGCCTTAAATTTTTGGCTCCTCTGAGGTACTGCCTTAATAAAGGGTGAGAAAAAAGTGGTGGTTCTGTATTGTAATGAGCCGAAATGGCAGAGGCATGAATTTTAATTGATGAAAAAGATAGGCCTTTGTCCAGCATTCTCAGTTAAGTATTGCAAAATCTGAGGAATATTTGGTACCGCTGTATCAGTTCCTTGTGCCTAGTTCCAGGCATAGAATCTCTTCCATTTTGCAGCATAAGACTTTCTAGTACTAGGCCTTCTGGCTTCCAGAATGACATCCATCACAGCTTTACTGAGAGGTGTTTTTTGTAGGACTACATTATCTGCCATGCTGCCAAGTTTAATGTCCTGAGTTGGCTGTGCATGATCTGATTGTTTTGCTGGGACAGTAATCAAGGTATTTGAGGTAAGGTCCAAGCCGGGTATAGAGATAATTTCCTTAATATTGGATACCAGTACTGGCATGGTCAGTCTGGGACAATCAGTATCATTCTTTGGCTTTTCCTGTCTGACCTTTAGGAGCACCTTGGGGAGGAGAGGCAGTGGAGGAAAGGCATATACTGATAGGTTTTTCCAGCTGAAAGACAGGGCGTCCACTTTCCATGCTTGTCTGTGATAAGTCCTTGTGCAGAATCTTTTTAGTTGGTAATTGTGAGGGGAGGCAAATAGATCTATGTCCGGGCATCCCCATTTCCTTGTTATCATGCTGAAGACTTGCGGATCCAGCTTCCACACGTGGGGATCCATGAGGTTTCTGTTTAGTTAGTCTCCCAGAGTATTTTTCTTTCCTGGCAGGAATTGTGCCTGCAGATGTACTTGGTAAGTCAAAGCAGTGTCCCACAAGGTCATGGCTAGTCTGCAAAGAGGGTAAGAATGTGTGCCCCCCTGCTTGTTTATATACCACATGACCGTGGTGTTGTCCGTCTTTATCAGTAGTTGTCCCGGAAGAAGTAGGTCCCTGAAGGCTGTCAGGGCATTTTGAACAGCTAACATCTCTTTTTGATTGATATGTAGATGCATTTGGTTTGAGGACCATGTGCCCTGAATGCCTCTTCCTGCCATGTGGGCTCCCCAGGCATAATCTGATGCATCCGTTGTTAGTGTCTGCCTGGCTGGAGGTAATGTGAATGGCTGCCCCTTGTTTTGGTGACAAGCCTTTGCCCACCTTCGAAACTCCTGTTGCAGGCAGGGAATGAGAGTAATGACTGCTTCCAGGCTGTGGCAATGTTGAGTCCAAACACTTTTTAGGTACCATTGAAGTTTCCTAATGTGCAGTCTTGCATATGGAATAAGGATGCAGGATGCCATGAAGCCCAAAGCCTGCAGAATTTTTCTTGCAGATAACTGGGCCTTTGTTGCCAACATTTTGAAATAGGTAGTCAATTGTCTTTGTTTGTCTGGCGTGAGATAAGCCATCTGGCCAGTTGTATTCAAGCTTGCACCCAGGAATGTTATCTCTTGTGAGGGTACTAGTTTTGATTTCTTTTTGTTGACTGTGTACCCTAGGCATGTTAGAAGTCTTTTCACAAACGCCAGATGTTGAATAAGAATGTCTTGTTCTCTGCTTGAATGAGACAGTCGTCCAAGTAAGGATATATATTTGTATTCCTCTTTGTCTGCAGAATGCGATTACTGGTGCCAGGCACTTTGTAAAGACCCTGGGCGCAGTAGATAAGCCAAAGGGCAGTGCAGAAAATTGGTAATGCATTGAACCAGCCTTGAATCCTAGGTATCGTCTGCATTATTGTCCGATTGGAACATGCAGGTATGCCTCTTTTAGGTCTAAAGTCACAAGCCAAGCATTCTTGCCCAACATGGGCAGAAGCTGCTGCAAAGTCAACATTCTGAATTTTGGAATATCCAGGAAAGTGTTCAGAATAAATAGGTCCAGTATCAGCCTCCAGGCCATGTCCTTTCTGGGTACCAAGAACAGTCGAGTAAAATCCTTGTCCCTGCTCTTGCTCTGGTACTTGTTGAATGGCCCCCCATGTCCATGAGGGAAGAGACTTGTTTTTGTGCCTCTGCCCATTGATTTTTTGGCAGATCTGACCAGCCGTTTGCCTTTGGCATAGTATGGAAATGGAACTTGTATCCTTGTGACACTATGTTTAGAACCCACTTGTCCTGGGTTATGATGTGCCAATTTTGAGCAAAAAGTGCTAATTTCCCCCTAAGGGTGCTGCCAAAAGAGAAGTGCTTGGTGCAGGCAGGGGGAAGTCATTGGGTCTGTTTTCTGTATGTTTGTGATTTATCTTCTCCAGCTTTGGAGGTATAAGCACCCCACTGTTTGGGCCTATAAGAACCTTGCGCCTGTGCTCTGCCACTAGGGCGTCTGGATCTGCCCCTCTGAGGTCGGTCTCACACAGGAAAGGACCAATTTTTTTGTAGGCCAGTGTCTACTAAACCTAGGTGGCTGTACTTGTAAAAATTCTTTGACAGTTTGCATAGATTTAGCTTTGTCCTCCATTTTCTTTAACACCTCTTCTGCCTTACCACCAAACAAAGTATCATGCTATAAAGGTGCATCTAGTAATTTAACTTTAACATGATCAGGCAGATTTTGTTCCTTTAACCAAGCATGCCTCCCAATTACAGAACCTGTAACTGCGGCCCTGCAGGAGGCCTCCAAAGAATCAAAACCACATTGCAAAGTATGTTTTCCAACTTGTTCTGCTGCATACAATAAATCCTGCATTTCCTTGTTTTCTGCACATTCAGAATTTAACAACATTTTCTGTTTAAGCAATCCCATGACATGTTGCTGATACTTAAGCATATGAAATTGATAGTTTAAGGCCCTTATAGCCAAAGTTGCAGATGTGTAAACCTTTTTTCCCCATCTATCCGGTGCCCTTGAATCTCTGTCAGAGGGGGTTGGGTTTTTTGCAGTGGAAGCCTTAACTCCCTTTGGACCCTGTGAAATAGTTTCTGGGTCAGCAGCAGGGTTTTTAAAAAGAAATCTGTGTGAGTCAGGAACTCTAATATCTGTCAGGCTTAACAGGAGCTGGGGTAAGGAGTCAAGGGTCAGACTAGACTCCGAAAACACATCATCTACAATGTCTAACACAGGTGGAATAGCTAGAGGCCTGTGCTGAGGTAGTAAAATAAAATCGCTGAGCCTCTTTTTAGATTCTGAAAAATCCTGGCTCTCCCATTGGAAATGCTCCCTCATGGTATGCAGGGTTTCCCAAAAGGAATAGTCCTCAGGAGGAGATGCTGAAGGAAAAGATTCTTCAGCATCAGAATCCTCATAGGGGGGGAAGAGAATATTCCTGATCAGAAGAAATAGAAACCTGATCTGAAGATTCATAGTCAGTGTCTTGCCTAGGCCTCTTATCAGGAGGGGGATGGAAACCCCTGATCAAGGTAATCAAGTCTTCGGCCATTTTGAGCATCTGTTTTTTGGGCATAGAGGCCTGTCCACGTGGCTCCTGAGTTTGTTTTCTTGCTTTAGAAGGTGCTTTAGTCTTTCCCTTTGATGCTGAAGTCGTTTTAATGTAAAGATGTTTAGGTCTGAATACACCCTCAGAAGCCGGTACCTGCTCAGCGGCTCCAGATCCATCTGAGGGATTAGCGTCCGAGGCTCCAATACCTTGAGTATCCAGCGGCATGGCCGACTCCACGTGGGAGATAGTAGCGGCCTGCGACTCTAAAGTAGCGGGCATCAGGGGCTGCGAAAGCGCCTCACTGAGAACCGGTGACTGGCTTAGGGGAAGCTTCGTCATCAGTTTTGGGCCTCGGTTGTTTTTCTTTTTCTTTGCGTTTTTTGTAAACTCCGGTAGTTGGATGGCTATCCGACATTTCAGGATAATTAAACCGGCGTCCAAAAAAGTTTAAAGCAAAATCATACCGAAGCTTAATAGTGCATTGGTTAAATCTAGCACAAAACCGACAACCAGTAACGCTGTGATCAGGGCCTAGGCAAAGAATACAGTAAGAATGAAAATCCTTATGAGGTATTTGCTTTCCACAAGAAATACAATTATTAACTTTTGCTGACATCGGCCTGGAGCAAGAAAAAAGTTTCCTCAACGGGGTACTTAGCTTTATTAAAGACTTCGGATCTGAAACTCAAACACAAAAATTTCAGGAGTCGGCCGACCGGCACTTGCGAACTGCTTCTGCTTCGGGCACCGCGCGGCAAGAAAGACTGAAGAAAATGGCGTCGGCTGCTTCTTTTATACACCTGACATCAGGGAAGGGGCGACAGCAGCCGACGCAGGACCCAAGACTTTGGAATTCAGGCCGGCTGAGGGCAACCTGCAAGCAGGATTACCCAAATGTAATGACTGCAACAGTGAAACACGAAGAACATCCACACTTGACGAGGCCAGAATGGGGCAATGAGGATCACTTTGCACCCCAGTCGGAAAGCTTTCTGAAGAAACTTCGGAATGAGAGGCAGCGGGGGATAGGCATACAGTAACCCAGGAGGCCAAGCATGAACGAGAGCGTCTCTAGGGGAAATCCCTTGGGGAGGGGATCAGAGCGAATAACTCACTGCACTTCTCGTTGGAAGGAGATGCGAAGAGATCGCAGCAAGGGTGACCCCACGCTAGGAAGATCTCCTCCGCAACTGACTGTTTCAGAGACCACTCGTATGGCATTAGAATAGCCCGACTCAGTCTGTCCGCTAAGATGTTGGAGCACCGCGGGATGTGTGTTGCAATCAGAAACAGATTGGTGGAAATCGTCCACTCCCACACTCTCATGGCCTCACGGCAGAGAGGGTAAGATCTGGTCCCTCCTTGTTTGTTGATGTACCAGACAACAGACATGTTGTCTGACTGAACTGCAATCATCCGCGGGGGAAGAACAGCGTGAAATGCTTGCAACGCTAAAAGCACTGCCCTCATCTCCAGAGCACTGATATGCAATCTGGTCTCAGTCTGGGACCACCTGCCTTGGACCGTCCTTCCCAAAAAGTGCCCCCCCGCACTCGAGCTGAGAGGCGTCCATGGTCACTGTGGCTTGGGCTGTGGATGTTAAGAATGGATGACCTGCCAAGATTTCCGGCAACTGGAGCCACCAAAAAAGAGAAATCTTGCAGCCTCTGCTGATCTGTATAGGGTAGTCCATGGGGAGGTCTAACCAAGACCACTGAACTGCCAAAGTCCACTGAAGCACCCTCATGTGAAGGTGTGCACATGGAATAATTGAAATTGCTGCGGTCATGGAGCCTAGGGCACAGAGAACATCGCTAGCCATCAGTGTCTTGCAGCAGAGGATCACTGACACATGGGCCCTTAGGTTCTGGACCCTGTCCTGAGTGAGAAAAACTTGTAATAGTAGAGTGTCCAACCGTGCCCCTATAAATTCCAAGGTCTGAGTCGGGTTCAAGCGGGACTTGGAGATGTTGATGGTAATCCCTAGATTGACTGCAAGATGCAGGAAGGAGTCTCTGGCCATGCAAAGTAGATGCTTGGTGGCAGCAGCAAGGAGCCAATCGTTTAGGTAAGGAAACACCTGAATTCCCTGAAGCCTCAGGTGAGCCGCTACTACTGCCATAACCTTGGGTAAACACCCTGGGGGCAGTAGTGAGACCGAAGGGTAGGGCTCTGAACTGGAAATGATTGGCTCCCAGCTGGAAGTGAAGGAATCTCCTGGAGCTTCTGCAAATCTTGATGTGGTAGTAAGCATCCTGGAGGTCTATCGAGCACATCCAGTCGCATTCTCGAAGATAAGGTACAAAGGACTGCAAGGTGACCATCTGGAATTTCTGCTTGGCTACAGACAGGTTCAGGGCTGACAGGTCCAATATGGGTCTGAGGTCCTCCATCTTTTTTGGCACTAAAAAGAACCTGGAGTAAATGCCTAATCCGGACTGATCTGGGGGGACCGATTCGATGGACTGATTGTAAAGCAGCTTTGAAATTTCGTGCGCTGCGACCTCCCTTTGAGCGGGTGGAACATCGGGGAGGCACTTTGATTGGATTGGTGGGGGAAGGAACGGGATGGGGTATCCTCTGGATATTATTTGGAGCACCCAACCGTCCGACGTGATGTACTCCAAAGCCATTAGGTGCAATGACAATCTTCAACCGACTGTCTCCTAAGTAGGACAGTCGGGCAACCCCTCAGGGTTGCTGCGTGGGTCAGTCCGAGAAGGTCTCCCTAGACCCAAAGTTCCTCAGACACCCTCTGCCTCTAGGGTGGCGTCGGTCTTGTCCCCCTCTGCCTCTAGGGGATGAGTTGTCCTGAGTGTCCCGGGAAAAATGAGATTTTCGAAACCACATCTTCTTCTGCCCTCTATGATTCCTAAATAAGGATCTTTGAAGGCAAGAGAAGTGGACTCTGACAGCAGACAGAGTCTTCCTGTCCTTCTTGCTCTGGACTAAGGTGTCACGAACTGTCTTCCCAAAAAGGGAGGAACCGTCAAAGGGAGCATTTGTGAATGACGCCTTGAAGGGGTCCGCGAATTGACAAGAGTCTGAGCCAAGCGTGCTGCCTCACAGATACGCCAGTCCCAGCTGCCCTAGCCGCTCCTTCCGTGGCATGGGAAAGAAGACGCATGGACGTGTTTGAAATGGATTTCAGTCTTGACATTTTCACCGAGAACAGTCTCTTGTCCTCTGGCGACAAGGACTCTGGGGGCGACACAGCGAATTTCGTGACCAGGTCTCACTGGAGTCGAATGACGTGTACCAAGTAATTCAGCGCTCGTATGGAAAATGTCACTGAAGAAAAGACTCGCTTCCCAAAGCGATCCACCGCCCTAGACTCTTTGTCCGGAGGGTGGACCGAAGAACTTTCCTGAGCCAATTCTCTCTTGGTGGCAGCTGCCACAACCACAGCATCCACAGGGGATCCCTTGTACCAGGCCTGTCTGCCTGTGGGAGAAGAAAGGATCCTGTCTGGGCATGGGTATTGGCTCTATGGTGTCAGGCTCCTTCCATGCTCATGTGGTAATAAGATCCACTAATGGATCTGCAGGAGGGGACACCCAGGATGTAGACGGGCCCGTGCCAAAAGCCTCCAGGAATACTGACTCGTCCGTTGAGGGTTTTGGGGCTAACCAACCTCCCCTCTGGTGGAGGATTTCCATGATGTCTCCAAAGGAGACATCCTCGGGAGGTAACCTGGGGGAACCCTCACCTTCACCCAAGTCAGTATCTTCTGTGAGGGACTCGGGGGAGTCCATGTGCCTCCTCTTACATGAATGCCTACGGGGGGGGGGCTCCTCAGTGGGACTCTCTGAAGAGTGCTCATAAGTCACGGGGGTTCCACGATGGGATCCACCTGGGGGTCCTCTAGCACGGGCTGTCCATGGGACAAGCTGATGGGAGTCGTGACCAAATCCATGGCAGCCTGGGCGGAGTCCAAGGCAATGGGCTGGGGTCTCAATCCCTGAGAGAGAACCCTATCTACCACGCTGAAGGCCGAAGGAGAGCGCACCTCCTTGGCAACCAACAAGGAAGAAGTTCTTCCTGATGCAGTCGTGAGGATCGGGGCCGAGGCCAAGGTAGCCAGGGTTCCGAAGGAACGGCTCGGATCCAACAAAGTCGGAGCCGAAGATATCTCCCTTCCCTCGGATCCGGCTCCCTGTTCTCGGCCCCAAGAGTTGCTTGGATCCGAACAAGTCTGATCCGAGGAACTCAAGGTAATGGCCGGCGTTGAGATCGGAGGAACCGTCGGCACCGAACCCCCAGCTCTGAGGATCCGAGGATCCATAAACCCCGAAACCGCAGGTCGGACTGGGGAAGGAGGGAGAGGATGGAAGAAGGTCATAGAGGTCCCCTCTCCGGCCTGAGAGGGGCCTGGCAAGACTCCTATTTGGATTTGGTCTGAATGAATCTCCGCATCATCCTGTCCATGTCAAGCTCCGACAGACTCAGAGTCGACAGAGGAGGCGACCGACTCTGATCTGGCCCTGTGAGATGACCTCGAAGAAGGCCTCTGGTCCGAAGGCTCCGTCAGCTCTGGGGAGAACCTCGGGGAATGGAGCTGAGGAGAAGTGGTCCTAACAACTTTCGCAGGTGGACTGGGAAATGGCTCCCGCTCAGATCATCAGTTATGGTGCCTTTCCACCCTTTTCTCTCTCTCGTCCTTAGATTTTGTCCCTGCCTCAGCAGGCTTAGAGGGAGGTTGAGTCCCAGCCTGGGGGGGGGTTGGCTGGCTACTGGAGCTGATGATGAGGCCGTCGTCTCTAAAGCAGAAACTGGTAGCAGGCCCTTGGCTACCAGTTTCATCTTTCTCTCTTTTAGGGCCCTGGGGTTGAACCGTGCACACACAGCACATGGCAGACTAAGATGGGGAGCGCCCAGCAAATAACACACAGAGTGTGGCCATCAGCCGGTGAAAGCTTGTGGCCACACACTGTGCATATTTTAAACGTTGGTTTAAGCTGGTCAGCCATAAACACACTCCACACAGCCAAACGCTAAACTAGACATGCACACACACACACACACACACACACACACACACACACACACACGCGCGGGTTGGCTAGGCCTACTCTACTTCAAAAACACAAACTTTCTAAACTCCTTTTTTTTTTCTTTTTTCTTTTTTTTTTTTTTACAACAAACCGACAAGAAGAAGGGGAGGAATGGTTGCTCACAAACAACTACTCTCACACACTAATTTCAGTACCAAAAGTTCCACTTACTACACCTAACTTGGAGCTATAGAGACCATGATGTGTACGCATTAAGTGGCAAATGAGATCTGAGGGAAGGTAGGAGAGGTGAGGGATTATGGGTAAGGGGAGGAGCTTGGAGCAGATGCTTGATAAAATGTTGCCAGCTCAGATCTGATATGGATCCGAATACCCACAGGTTGCAGTTAACTACTTCAGATCAGCCATTCTGTATATCCCAACTACAATATATACAAGAATAGAGGGATGGGACAGTGGATGTGGCTACTGCAGCAGTAAGGAATTTGAACATCTACTGTTACGGGTAAGGGCAACTTACACAACAATACTTTGCTCATCATTCCCACTGCTACACTAGCTGTTGGGCTATATGTGTTGATTATCAAAGCCAACTTAAACTTGTTGGAGGAAGGATATGGATCCAGGAGCTCCTGCAGAATGATGCTAACAAATTTAGACCTGGACCGCGAAAAGGAATCCAATTTGTAATACTTTGCAAATGTATGTACGGAAAACTAAGCAGCTGCCTCTAGAAAGCTTCTAGGGTCTACCCCTTTCCAGTATGCCATCAAAGAATAGAAAGTTTGAGTAGAATGTGCCTTGATACTGCCTGGAATGGACTGTCACAGTAGGAATAACAAAAAGCAACAGCTCAGAACAAACACCTGGAAATTGCCTGTTTGGAAGTGTCCCTTTTTTGCCCATTGACCAAAGAAAAAAGTAGCTAATCAGCTTTTCTAAAGGGCTTACTTAAGTCAAGATACTATGTCAGTACATAGAATCTTTTTTTTGCAGGTTTTTAAGTTCTAGGTAGAAATATGGGTGAGTGACGGCTTGATTCAGAGTAAAGTGCAAAACCACTTTGGGTAGGAATGAGGGGTGAGTTCTTAAAGAAACCCTATCCCTGTGGAGAATAAGGCAAGGCTCACCCACCATGAAAGTTTGCAACTCAAATACTCTTTCTGCAGATATCTGAGAAATGATGAGTACAGTTTTCCATGTCAAGAACCATAAATCAGCTTGATGGGCAAGTTCACAAGTTGACGGTCAGTTTTTCCAGCAAAAAAGTTGAGATGCCAAGGAAGAGGTCTCAGGTGTAGAACTCCTTTCAGAAGTTTCACAAAAAAGGAGAAATGAGGAGGATCCATGAGCAGACATGCTAAAATGGCTGCAAGAAAAACCTTTGTAGAGGAATGAGATAGGCCACAGAAAAGTAACTCGCACAAATATTTGAGCACCAGTGGCACAAAATCGCTGATGGGCCTCTGGTTATTGTTTAGGTACCACTGAGAAAAACAGCCTCTCACTTACCAGCACAGGATTTTCTAGTAGTAGCTTTTCTTGACTCCTTTAGTACCTGCTGCATGTCCTCATGAAATAAATGCCTAAAAGGTATTAGAAACAAATCAATCAGGCAGTCAACTGAAGTTGGTCGATATTGGGTTGCATTAAATTCCCCCAGCTTGTGTGAGTAGATCCAGTAATGGAGAAAGCTTGCAATAAATTGCCCTTGGCCAATTCAATAAGGAGAGGGAACCAATGTTATCCTAGCCAAGGGGGGGGGGGGGGGTTCACTATGATTACTTTTGAGGTATCCATTTGAATCTTCAGAATTACGCTAGATACCAGTGGAAAGTGTGGAAACGCATAAAGGAACAGTCTCTTTAGAAAAGGCATCCATTTTCCAGGCTTGCTTGCATGCAGCACTGGAATAAAATTTGTTTAGTGATCTGTTTTAAAAGGAGGTGAACAGACCCTATTTCAGGTGTTCCCCACAACTGGACTAATTCTTGGAAGTTCCCCTCATCTAGTCTCCATTTATGAGGGTCTGTACCCTGTTCAGTTTATCTGCCGTCATGTTTTGCTCTGACAGAGTGCAAGATGCTTGGAGGGTTAAGGAATGCTAAAGAGCTAACTTCCAAGCCATCATTGCCAGCCTGCATATGGGGTGCCACAATACACCTCAATGCTCGGTTATATACCACATGACTGCTGTATAGCCTGTAATCATTTGAAGTAGTCATAGGGACCATAGGTGATGAACAGACTTCAAGGCATGGATCACAGCCAACACCTCCATTTAAGTTGACTTGCTTTGGTCTGTTGGAAGGACTCCATTGGCCTTGCACTTTTACCCCCATGGAAACTACTCCTCAAGCAAAACCTGATGTGTACAAAGACTGGCTTGGGATCTGAAGAGAGAAGAGAAGATATGGGTACAGTTGAATGTTTTTGTCTCCGCTAATGCAGTTCCCTTTTTTATAAATACCAAAACAGGAATCTGCAACTCCCGAGAATGCAAATACAGAGTCTATGTGTTTTTTAGAAGCCAATGCATCTTTCACTGGCTAGAAGAATCACAAAAACCATAGAAGCCACTAACCTAGGATCCTGAGAAATTCTCTTGCGGAAATCTGAGACTTGACTTGAGAAGTTCATGGAAAATTCCAGATAAAAATCCACCTTCTCTTGTGTCAAAAACACCTTTTGAAAAGTAGCATCTATAAGGTAACTCAGAAACACAAGCTTGTGAGACAGACTCAAGGATTTTGCAAATGCAATAATGACTCAACATCTGGATAAAGACTCTGCAAAAATAAGTTGTCTAAACGAGGACAGATGTGAATACCACTCAGTCTGCAATAAGCTACAACTGGGGCTAGACGTTTTGTGAATACCCTTGGAGCTGTTGGAAAACCAAGGTGTAGTGCACAGAACTAATAATATGACCTAGAAACAGAGGACCTTATACATTTCAGAAGCCTGTGGCTACAGGAATGTGGTTATAAGCATCTTTTAGATCTAGTGTTTTCAAAGAAACTCATGGGTGGATTGAATGAAAACAGGTTCTGTAATTTCAACATTCTAAACTTTGGAACTTTCACATAGAGATTTACAAATGAAAGATCTACTACTGGTCTCCAAGATGCCTCTTTCTTTGGTACCAGAAACATTCTGGTGTACAGACCTTTGCCTCTAATTTATGGATGTGTAAAGACTGAAGAACCTAAGTAAAACATCATTTTTGTTTGGAAGGCAGGGAGGAATTTCTCTGAAAGGTTTTTGTATCCAATGCCATCTGTAACCCTCCTGCACCTATTTCAACACATAATAATCAAAAACTATTTTTTTTCCAAAAGGGAATGTTGAAAGACAGTTTGAGGGACAGATCTGTAGATAAATTGGCTGGTGGAGAAGGAAGAGGGTAAAGAATACTGCCATAGACATTCTGTAATGTCAGTCTGTCCTTTTTTTTGAAAAGACCCTTACTTCTTGTTGTTATCCTCTGCCCATCTTTTTTGAACTGTCTGCCAAAAAGAGAGTGGTTTTGTTTATTTGGCTTTTTTTGCATGAGAGAGAGACCAATAAGATTTGTATTGTGGTACATGAAAGATCTTAGGAATGCTCAGAATCAATTTCTCCTTGTTCATCATATTGTTTAAGAATGTGGGTAGCAGAACAGCCACAAAAACACCCTCTTATCTCAACAAGAATCTAAGATTTCAGACGTTACCTCATCCACAAACTTTTGGTTACATAGCCAAGCATATCTTCTCAAAATTATAGCAGTAGCAGTCATCCTTGATATAGTATCTACAGAATCATACACACTCTTCAAAGCACGTATCATAGGAGGTTACAAGGCTAATGGCACTAAGACCCTTACAAACCTAGCCAAGTACAACCCCCTCTTCCCAGGGATACCAAGGTATTAAGGGGAACTAAGTCAAGAACCACTGACCCTGTCCAAGAGGGACACAGGTGGATCTCCCAGGGTGAATTTGCAGTTTCTCATCCAATCATCATAATTATGCTTACATAGGGTTGGCTAGGGGCTCTGTTTCACCTGAATCAGAAGTCTGTTCCAGAGGAGATGTACTTTCTGTGATACAAATCTGTCTCTCCAGCAAGTCCTGTTGATGTCACATACTTGGCTGAGTTCCCTACAGTGAGTGCATCTTATACCATTTGATTTACGAATGTGCAGCATTTCCATTACAGCAGGATGTAAGACTGCTTTATATGCAAGGCAGAAGTCGCCTCTGAGTAGTCTGTAAGACACAGAGTATAGTGACAGTGATTTCAGTCTGTCAAAGTATGACATACGCTGAAGACCCTGAATTTTCTTTGTAAGAAACCTCTTGAGGTCTTTCTAGTTGATGCAAGTACCTGGTAAGGTACATACCAAAGGTAGCATTGTACTCTATTACTGGCCTGATGAGTGAGGAGTACTCTACTGTTGGCCTAATAAGTGCGGACTACAGGGGATTATAACCTCTTTTGTTCTGGATGCAATGCCCTTCTTATGAGGTGGATGACGTCGAAAGCCTTTCTTACCACTGTGGAGACGTGGTGGTCAAAGGAAAAGTTGCTGCCAACCTGTGTGCCCAAATCTCTCACCACTGACTGCATGCTTAGGATGTTGTTGTGGTAATCTGCAGGGACATCATCCTTGCCGAAGGGGATGATAATACATTTTTTGCATTGAGTTTTAGCCCATGACTTTAGCACCAGTAGTTTGTCTGTGTAAGTCCCTCTTGTAGGATGTTGACATCATTTGAAGACTTGATGGCTGCACCCAGTTTGCAATCCTCAGCAAACTTTGGCAGCCATAGGCCTTTTGTTTTAGACTGTACATCCAAGAAGTACATTCCAAACAATAGGGGCCCCACCACTGATCCCTGTGGAACACCACTGGTTATGGGTCTGCTGGTGGAGATAGTCACCTATTTTGACTGTGTGCATTCTATCAGTGAGCCAGTTTGCAACCCACCTGACAATATACGGGTTGATCTCCAGCAGAGTGAGGTTAGCAATGATGCCTGAGTGAGGAATAGTGTCAAAGGCCTTGGCCAGGTCCAAGTAGGTAGCATGCATGGATGTGCCTTCATCCAGGGCTTTGGTGACCGTCTCAAAGACGTCTACCAAGTTCAAGAGGCAGGATCTCCTTTTAACGAAGTCAAACTGGGTCAGGTCGAGCGTTTGGAGGTTTCCTATATCTTTGTTGAAAAGGTCCATGATTATTCCTTCCATAGCCTTGCAGATTAGGCTGGTCACTCTTATGGGTCTATAGTTCGCAGGGTCAGTGAAGGTGCCTCTTATGTAACAGGATGCCGGTAGTTGCTTTCCATTCAGCAGGTACAAAACCAGTTCTTAGACTGTTGTTAAAAAGAGCACCCAGTGATACAACTAGTTCCTGTTATAATCATTTAGAACACAGCCTGGGACATTATCAGGTCCCACAGAGGCTGTGTTGTTCGCTCTGAAGACCGCATTTACGACCTGCTCCTTGGAGATTCTAGATGGAGGGTAGGTGGTAGAGATGCTTTGGGGGATATGCGGCAGGGACAGGGGGGAAAGTTTTCATTAAACCTATCAGCTAGCAGGTTGGCTATTTCTGCGGGTTCAGTATACATGGTGCCATTAACAATCAGTTCTGCGCAGGTCTGGGTTTTTCCTTTAAGGTTTCTGATGTAGCTAAAGAAGGCCTTATGGCTATCCTTAGTGAAGGAGGCTAATTTGGATTCATAGTTAGCTTTAGAATGCCTTACGAGGTGTCTTATTTGCTTGTTTAAGCCGGGGAAGGAATGCTTCCAATCCAGAGACTGTTCCTTCCTGCTCTTGGATAGCAATTTCTTTTGCTTACTGTATAACCTGTTAATGCCGGATGTCCACCAAGCAGGATTGCTCATTTTTGAGGATCTTGTTTTGGTCCTATCAGGTACAGCTGAGTCAATACAGTTGTATAAATGTTTATATAAGGCATTGGTATAAATCCCAGTATAGCTGTCCATGCCATCAGTGAGGGCAGGGGCTAAGAAACTCAATGCTGTCACATATTAATGTATTTGGCTTTGGAAATGTTTTGACTCTAGTTGCTGCTAATGGGGGGCAGATTTATTTATTTATTTCCAGTTTGTTTACCGGGGAAGTCCACAGGGCCCAGAGAGCCCGTTTTCAGTGGAGGCCCAGGGAAAAAAGCTCCATGAAACAGATTACAGTAAAGGTAGCAGTCCAATAAAAATAAAAATACAAGTACAAATACATATCAAATAATACAAAGCGTGAGCAATATTGCCCACAGTGGAAAAATATGCAGATACATTTTAAGAAATTCACACAGATAAAGTCAAAAGTCAAAAGCTATTTACAGGGTGTGAGAGATCATATGGGAATTAGCTAAAGAAGGTTATAGCCAGCTAGAAGGTGCATAGGAACCCAGGAAGATACCCTTCCAGGGGCTTTTGTTAAAGAGTTCTAGGTAGGGAGAATGCAGTTACATTTCCATTTGGAGGAGATGATGTTATTGTTGCTTCTAATGAGACTGATTTATGATCAAACCTCACTAAAGAGGAGCCACACATGGGGTGTTGCAATGATCACCTAAGTTAGTGAGCACCAGATCCAGAATGTTTGGTGCTCTTGTGGGGGTGTCAGACAACTAGTCTAGGGCACTGGAGTTGATGAAGTCCAAGAACCTTAGGGCAAGTATGTTAGTAGACATATAGGTTCATAGGTAGGTACTAGGCTATCTGCCCGAGGGCATTTATAAGCCTAGCCAGAGTGTCGGCTTTTGCCACCCCATTGATTAACTGATCCTCTGTCAAGCAGAGCCAATGAAGTGATCCCAGGGGTATATTTTCTGTTACCCATCCATTCATCAAGGTTTCTCTTGAAGAGTGTTAGTGAGGCGCTCTGCCTAATGTAGTTTGGAATTTTGTTCCAAAGTATGGGAGTCTCTGTGACAGGAATCTATCCCTCCAGCATGTTCTATTTATTGTTGTGGCGAGGTTTAGCTCACTAGAGTGAGTGGCTCGCAGTGACTTGGATTTCTTTAGGTGGAGCATGTCCATCAATTCTGAGTTGGACATGGCTTTGTAAGTCAGGCAGAGACCACCTCTGAGTAAGCGACATGCCACCGAGTACAGCCAGAGTTTTTTCAGTCGGGCTGCATAGGACATATGTTTGAGGCCAGTAATCCTCTTGGTGAGGTAACTTTTGTGGTCTTTCCAGCTGTTGGAAGTGTCTTGTGAGATACATCCCAAATGAGGCATTGTACTCTATGATGGGTCTGATGAGTGACGAGTAGAGGGACACTAACATCTTTATTTCTAGATGCGAACCCTTTAGTAATTAGATGGGCCACATAGAAGGATTTCCTAACTACTTTGGCAATATGATTGTCAAAGGAGAGATTACTATCTACTTGGGTCCCCAGATCTCTAATTACCTCTTCTGTATTAAGGGGGCTGCCACCTATGTGGTAATTCATGGGTGTGCTGTTTTTCCCAAATGGGATGACTATGCATTTTTTGGCATTTAACTTGAGGCCATGACTTTGACACCAGGTGTCCATCTCAGAAAGGCCCTTTTGGAGGATGTCCGTGTTAGCCGGAGAGTCAATTACGGCTCCCACTTTGCAGTCATCGGCAAACTTAGTTAGCCATTGTCCTCCTGTGTTTGCCTGTACTTCTGAGAAGTATATGCCGAACAGTAGGGGTCCCAGGACCGAGCCTTGTGGGATGGTCTATATCGGAACATCGAAGTATTAAAACTTTGAATGTTCTGATATCGAACACTATTCAGCGAACACTAAGAATAGCGAAGCTGCAGAACAGCAAATTCTTTTCTCGGGAAAGAATTTGGTTGGCTGTTTCTGTGGCTTCGCTATTCTTCGCACTGTGGTGGAAAGTTACGAGTTGAGTTCAGGCAAGTGTGCGATTGTTTGTACGTTAGGGTTAGGGGCAGGTTAAGTGAGTTAGGGTTAGGACGGGGATTAGGCGTGTGTGCGATAGTGTCAGACTTTAGGGTTAGGGGCGGTTTAAGTGAGTTAGGGTTAGGGCGCGGGTTAGGTGTGTGCGCTATAGTGACAGACCTTAGGGTTAAGGTAAGTGGGTAAGATAGTAGTGTATGTTTAGTTTAGTGTAGCATTAGATGTAGGAATTTAAGTGTATGTGTGTGGTTGCTGTTTGTTTGATGTGCTTGTGTTGTGTGTATGTGTTTTGGAGCTGCAAATTTTTTCCATGGGAAAAAATTTGCTATAATGAATATTCGATATTTTCATGTTTAGATGTTTTGGGACCGATGAAATAGCGTTTGCTATTTTCATCTTTCGATAATGTGATATAAATGCTTGCGGGGCACCACTTTTGACTGGTTTAGAGTCGGAACTGGAGCCCGCTGTTCTTACCGTGTGAGTTCTGTCTGTAAGCCAGTTGGCAACCCATCTCGTGATGTAGGGGTTTATGTTCAGGCTGGTCAGTTTTTCTGTATTACCCAAGTGGGGAATGGTATCGAAAGCCTTGGCGAGGTCAAGGTAGGCTGTGTGAACCACCTTTCCCTCGTCTATGGCCTAGGTGACCGTCTCAAAGAAGTCAACCACATTTAGTAGGCATGATCTGCCCTTAAAGACGAACTGGGTCGGGTCAAACGTTTGGAGGTTCCCAATGTCTTTGTTAATGAGTTCCGTGATGATGTACTCCATAGCCTTGCACACCAGGCTAGTCAGGCTTATGGGGCTATAGTTACCAGGGTCAGTTGTGGCCCCTCCTTTGTGGAGTGGAAAAACCGTTGCTGTGCACCATTCTATGGGCACGTAGCCTGTGGAGATGCTGAGGTTTAACAGCGTGTTTAGGTGGGGGGTTAGTTCATGCAAGATGCAGCCTGGGACACCATTTGGCCCCAATGACGCTGTGTTTTTGGCTTTGGAAAGGGCTGTTTTCACCTGTGCGCCTGTGATTTCTGAGACACTACACTTTTCCGGTATTGTTGTGGGCCCTTCTGGGGGTGAGGGGAGGGGGGGTGAAGTTTGCACTGAATCTATCTGCCAGGATGTTGGCAATATCAGTAGGTTCAGTATATTTTGTGCTATTTTGCACTAGTTCAGTGCATATCTGCGAGTTGCCACTTAGATTCTTAACATAGCTAAAGAAGGCTTTGTGGTTATCTTTTGAATCCTTGGCTATTTTTATTTCGAAGTTAGCCCTGGATGACTTCATGAGGGACCTTAGTTTCTTACTGATACTGATCAGGGATGTCCTTTCCTTCTTGGGAGTTGCTTTTTTTTTTCTGAACTAGCTTCCTCCTTCTATTGTATAGCCTGTTTATGGCAGGGGTCCACCAGACTGGTTTCCTTCTCTTAGAGGAGTGAGTCTTGGTTTTGCTAGGGATGGCACGATCCATGCATCCTTGTAAATGCTCATAGAGTGCATTTGTAAAGGTTTCTGCATCTTGGGAAGCGTTATCCTTTAGCATGGGGGCTGTGAAGCTTACCGCCTCTATCTTAAGTAAGGTGAAGTTTGCTTTAGAAAAGATTTTTACTGTGGTTTCCTTAGTTGGGGTGGTGTTGGGTGTGGACATCCAGAGTGACTAGTTTATGGTCTGATCTAACCAGTGAAGGGTTGACCTCCGGTGTGGAACACCTGTCACCCATGTTGGTGATGACCAGGTTCAATATGTTTTCACCTCTGGTAGGGGAGTTTATCAGCTGATCCAGGGCGTTTGAGTTGATGAACTCCAGGAAGAGCTGGGCCTGGGAGTTTGTACTCGAGTAGTTTTCCCAGTTAATGGTAGGGTAATTTAAATCGCCCAATATCAGGGTGTTCAGTAGGACCTTCATGTTTTCCATTGTCTCCAGAAAGGTGGAATGGTGGTCCTGGGTCATGGAGGGTGATCTGTAGCAGGCCACAAATTGCATTGCAGATTTGCCCAATGTTAGTTGCACATGGATGATCTCAGAGGCATCATAATGTGCCAGTAACCTGGAGGTGTAGGTATCCTTGATGAATATGGATACACCCCCTCCTTGTGTGTTTCGGTCCGTGTTCTGTAGCCGAAACGTGTGGTATGAGTTGTAACCCAGTAGTGTTGGGGTGCTCTCTGGAGCCTTGAAACAGGTTTCAGTTACTGCACATATGTCAACTTTCTCCATAATGAGAAGTGCTTCGAGCACATGCATTTTGAGATTTAAACTCCTGGTGTTGAGTAGCACAACCCTCAGTTTTTTGTTAATTGTGCTGTTTACGGAGGTGGGTTTGACTTTTGAGCCTTGCCTAAAAAAGCACTATGGGGCAGCAAGAGCCTTGGCCAGTATTCGAAAGCCTAGGGGTGACAGGTGCAAGCCGTCTCTTGCAAAGCAATGTGGCTTGTCGAGCATGTCGTCCCAGGCTGACAGACACTGGATCCCCTTTGAATGACACCAGAAGCTTAGCCAATTGTTGAAATTGATCATTTTTCTTTATACGGAGGTATCACTCTTGGTGAGGGCAGGATACGGGTCAGGGTCATACCAGCCTGGGCTACATGATCAAAGAGCTCTTCCATGTCTCTTTTCATGTAGTCCAGGGAGGTACGTCTCAGGTCATTCACACCAACATGAACTTTACTCAAAACTCAACTCATGAACATGAACTTTACTCAATCTATGGATAAGGTAGTTAAAGTCACCTAAAACCAGGGTGTTTGGTTGTATCTTGAGCGATTCAAATAAATCCAAGTATGCAGTGTGGGTATCCTGGTTCATGGAAGAGGACCTGTAACTGGCAATAACTTGGAGATGGGTCTTATCTACAGTCAATTGGACCTGGATTAGTTCAAGAGAATCATTATGTTTAACCAATCTAGAGGTGTATTTTTCTTTGATGAATATTGACACTCCAACTCCTTTAGTTCTTGCACTTTCAGTTTGTGGTCTGAAAGTGTGGAAGGCATTATAACCTGGTATGGCCAGGGTGCTTAACATGGCCTTAAATCAAGTCTCTGTGACTGCACAGATGTCAGCATCTTTTAAGGTGAAGGCTGCTTCCAGTGAGTGAAGTTTTAGGTTTAGACTCCCAGCATTTAGCATCATAACCTTGAGGCTGCTTTTTGACAATATTTTTACACTGGGAATTTTGTGAGACACTGCTTAAAAAAGGCACTATGGGGGAGGCAAGAGTCTTAGCCAGTAACCGAAATCTCAGAGGTGACAAAAGAAGACAATCTCTGCCAAAGCAGCATGGTCTACCTACCATGTCATCCCAGGTTGACAGGTACTGGATCTTCTTAGAATGACACGAGAAAAGTATAGTTGTGCACACTTACCATAAATGTAAATGTTCAAGTGCATTCACTGTTGCAGTCATTACATTTGGGTTATCTGCTTGCAGGTAGCCCTCAGTCGGCCTGAATATCAAAGTCTTGGGTCCTGCGTCGGTTGCTCTCTCATCTTCCATGACGTCAGGTAGTCAGGGGTATAAAGCCTGCATCCGATGCCATTACATCAGTTTTTCTTGCCCCAGATGTCAGCTGCCCCCATAATGGGAAGCAATTATATACAAGGTTACACCTCCAACAAAAAGCAAATACTCCAGAAAGCTTAAATACAGTAAACAAGAAGAGAGGTATAGTCAATAGAAGTCAGAGGGCTGGAGGGAGGGTAACCAGGACTGAAACAGTGAATACACTAGAACATCTACATTTATGGTAAGTGTACACAACTGTACTATGTTCTTCGTGCTTCACTGTTGGGAGTCATTACATCTGGGAAGATTCCCAAAGCTAAGGAAGGGAGGAGGCAATTAGAGAGCATTAGGACCAGCTATTAGGCCCTGCAAGACTGCAGTGGCAAAACCAGATCTGGATTTAGAAAAAAATGGCAAGTGGTAATGCTTAGTGAAGGTATGTACAGAACTCCAGGTAGCAGCTTCTAGGATGTCCCTGGTAGGAACACCTCTGAGAAAGGCTGTAGAAGTAGATGCAGCCCTGGTGGAATGGGATTTTATCCCCTGTGGGGTAGGTTTTCCATGGTGCTTATAGCAGAAATGAATGCAATGGCCTATCCACTTAGAAATGGTTTGTTTTGAAATGGCCTTTCCCTCTGCCCCTGCAGCAAATGCAACCAGCAGCTGTTCAGATTTCCTGAGAGGCTTAGTCCTTCCCAAATAAAAAGTACAGTTTTGTACCTACCATAAATGTAGATGTTCGAAGATCCACATTGCTGCAGTCCTTACACTTGGGTAGTCCGCTGTCCTCGGTCGGCCCGAATATCAAAGTATAAGGCTGACGTCGGTCAAGGCGCATTTGACTGACATCAGGACGTCAGGGTACAAATGCGCATGACCGACGTCATATCCTCAGTCTTTTCTTGCCCCAGATGTCAGAAGACCCTAAAAAGAAAGGTCAAAACCAAAAGACAGCAAACAAACAACCAACCATCCTAGCACTAAAAATATGTACAATATATACAATATACACCATATTGACAACCCAACCCACACAACCGCCTCTAACTACAGAGGGGAAGAAGGGAGGGTAAATTGGACTGCAGCAATGTGGATCTTCGAACATCTACATTTATGGTAGGTACAAAACTGCACTATGTTCTTCATCTCACATTGCTGCAGTCCTTACACTTGGGTAGAATCCCAAAGCAGAGGTAAGGGAGGATGGCCAAACTATAAGGAAGCAGGAGCTGCCAAAATGCCCTGCAAAACAGCAGTGGCAAAACCAGCCCTAGATTTAGAATAAAGTGGTAGGTGATAATGCCTAGAGAAAGTATGCACTGAACTCCAAGTAGCTGCCTCCAAAATATCCTTAGTTGCCACCCCTCAAAAAGCTGTCAAGTGGCAGTAGCCCTAGTGGAATGAGGCCTAATCCCAGCTGGAATCTCCTTGCCATGATGGGAATAACAGAAAGCAATGCAAAACCCAATCCACTTAGAAATAGTTTGTTTTGACACAGGCTTGCCCTGAGAACTCAAAGCAAAAGAAACAAATAACTGCTGAGACTGCCTGAACCCTTTAGTTCTGTCCAAATAATATCGCAACTGCCTGTGTACATCTAAAGTGTGCAAAATCTTTTCCCCTTTATTTTGGGGATTTGCATAAAAGTAGCCAAATGAATAGTTTGGTTTAAAGCCACACTAGAAACCACTTTAGGCATAAAGGAAGGATTAGTGCGTAAAGATACCCTATCCTTATGGAAAATTAAGAAAGGCTCAACCGCCATAAGGGCCTGCAACTCTGAAACCCTTCTTGCAGAGGTAATGGCCAACAAAAAGCAGTCTTCCATGATAAATATTTCAACTCGGTAGTAGCTGCAGGCTCAAAAGGTTGTAGAGTGAGTTTCTCCAACACAAAATTGAGATCCCAAGCAGGAGTAGGAGCTCTACGGGGGGGGTCTTATATTCTTTGCCCTCTAAGAAATTGCTTGAACAAAGGATGAGAAAACAATGGTGGGTCACAATCATAGTGAGCCGAAATTGCTGCAGCATGAACCTTAATAGAAGAGAAGGACAAACCTTTGTCCAGTAACTCAGTAAGATATTGAAGAGCCACACTTAAATTAGGCTCAGAAACATCCAAATCCTTTGCTGCACTCCAAAATAAAAATCTCTTCCATTTATCTGCGTACACTTTCCTTGTACTAGGCCTTCTAGCTTCCAAAATAACATTCAAAACTTGCTGTGGAAGTTGAGACCCACTATGGTTCAAAACAAAATATGCCAGGCTGTTAGGTGAAGAGAGTGAAGCTTGACATTGAGCAAATGACTGTCCTCCTGAAACAACAGGTGTGGAATCGAAGGCAAAGGCCATGGAGGCTCCCGTACCAGGCTTCTCAGTAATGGGTACCAATGCTGTCGAGGCCAATCTGGAGCTATCAAAATCATCCTTGGCTTGTCCTGTCTGGCCTTTAGTAGTACCTTTGGGAGGAGAGGCAGAGGTGGAAAGGCATACACATGAAGATTGCTCCAATTGAAAGAAAAAGCATCCACTTTCCAAGCTGTGGGATGAAACCTTTTCGTGCAAAACTTTGGCAGCTGGTGGTTTAGTGGAGAAGCGAACAGATCTATGTCTGGAGTTCCCCATGACACTGTCAATTTCTGAAATACATGAGGATCCAATTACCACTCGTGGGGATCCATAATTCGTCTGCTCAACACATCTGCTAAGGAGTTCTGTGCTCCCGGCAGAAACCTTGCCTGAAGATTTAGCTGTAAACTGAGAGCAGTCTCCCACAAAATCATTGCTTGCCTGCATAGAGGATAAGAATGTGTTCCCCTTGCTTGTTGATGTACCACATGACAGTTGTGTTGTCTGTTAGAATCAACACCTGCCCTGGAAGAAGTAAATCCTTGAAAGCTATTAATGCAAACTGGACTGCTAACATCTCCTTCAAGTTGATATGTAGATGTTGTAGTCTGGCAGGCCACTTGTCTTGTATCCACTTTCCATTCAGATGAGCTCCCCAAGCTTTGTCTGAGGCATCTGTCGTTAGAATCTGACTCGCCTCTGGCCGGGTCACAGAGAGTCCCTTGTTTAGGTGACATTCCTGAGCCCACCACAACAATTCCTTTTGAATGCAAGGTATTATTTGAATGACAGTGTCCAGATCCTGGCAGTGCTGTGTCCATACATTTTTGAGATACCATTGTAACTTCCTCATATGCAGTTTGGCATTGGGAAGCACCAGAATACAAGATGCCATGAACCCCAAGGCTTGAAGGACTGTCCTTGCAGTCAGCCTGGACTGATGAGACAATTGATGAAAGTAAAGGGAAAGATTCTTTTGTTTGTCCGGGGTCAAAAGGCCATCTGGGATGCTGTATTCAGTCTTACACCCAGAAAGCACATGTCCTGAGAGGGTACTAGACTGGACTTTATTTCATTCACAGAATACCCCAGGCATCTTAGCACTGCTATCACATATTCCAAATGATGAAGAAGCTCGTTCCTTCCTTGAGCCAGAATCAGGCAATCGTCCAAATAAGGATAGATCTGTATTCCTTTTAGCCTGAGGAAAGCTATCACTGGAGCCAGAACTTTGTGAACACTCTGGGCAGTAGATAAGCCAAAGGGCAATGCAGAGAACTGATAATGAGAAGTCCCAGCTCGAAAACGCAGATACTTCCTGCAACTCAGTCTGATAGGAACATGAAGGTAAGCCTCCTTGAGATCCAAAGTTACCATCCAATGATCTTTGCCCAGCAGAGGTAAAAGCTGTTGTAACGTCAACATTTTGAACTTGGGAATGTCCAGATAAGTGTTGAGGGTAGATAAATCCAAAATTGGTCTCCACGTGTTCCCTTTCTTTGGTACTAGGAACAGGCAAGAATAAAATCCTAGGCCCACTTCTGGCATAGGGACCGGCTGTATGGCCCCTATTTGAAGTAACAGAGAAATTTGTTTGTGAGCCTCTATTCTTTGTTGAGGAGGAACGTCTGGCATGCCTTTGAAAGGAGGCAAGGTATGGAAATAAAACCTGTAACCGTGGTGTATGATATCCAATACCCATCTGTCTTGGGTAATCAAACTCCAATTTTCCTTGAAAAGTGCCAACCTTCCTCCCAAAGGTGCTGCCAGACGAGAAGGCTCTGGCAGCTGAAAAGGTAGGTCATTGGGTCTGTTTACGAAAGGACTGACCCCTGCCCTCACCGAAGACTGTGCAGGTGAACTCCCTGTTCTAGGCCTGAAAGAGCCCTGAGCTCTGCCCCTACCACGCCTAGACCTACCCCTAGACTGGGAATCATAAGAAGGATACGTCCACCCCTTGGTAGGCCAATTTCTACTAAACTTGGAGGCTGAACCTGCAAAAATCTTTAACAGTCTGCATAGACTTAGCCTTGTCTTCCATTTTCTTTAAGACTGCCTCAACAGGAGAACCAAACAACACATCAGATTGTAAAGGAGCATCTAAAATCCTTGTCTTAACATGGTCAGATAAATTCTGATCCCTCAGCCAGGCGTGCCTGCGAAGAACTGACCCAGTGGCAGCCACCCTAGACGAGGCCTGTACAGCATCAAAACCACATTGCAAAGAATGCTTACCCACCTGTTCAGAAACATGTACTAAATCTTGTAACTCTTTACACTCAATACCTTCCGCCAGAGCATCTACCTTAGACTTCAATTGTGAAAGGAGATAGTTTTGGTATTTCAACATGTGAAACTGGCAATTCAAAGCCCTCATAGCTAGGGTGGAGGAAGTATAAACTTTCTTTCCCCATCTATCCAAAGCCCTGGCCTCTTTATCTGCAGGAACCGGATTTTTGACAACAGAAGCCTTAACACCTTTAGGCCCCTGACTAACAGTTTCTGGGTCTGCCCTAGGACTCTTAAAAGATACTTATGAGCTTCAGGCACCCTGTAATACCTATCCGGGTTTAACAGGAGCAGGAGGCCAAGAATCAGGATTAAGAGAAGCCTCTGCAAGAACGTCTTCCACCACATCCAGTACAGGAGGACTAGCCAAAGGGCTATGCTGCGGTAAAACAAAAATTCCCTAAGCCTTTTCCTGGAATCAGAGAAGTCCTGACCTTCCCACTTAAAATGCTCCCTCATGGAATGAAGAGTCTCTGAAAAAGAAAAATCCTCAGGAGAAGAAGCAGAAGGAGTAGAATCATCCACATCAGAATCAGAATAAGGAGAATACTCCTGCAAGTCTTCAGCCGAAGACTCTGAAACATCCAAGCCTGCTCAAAACTCCCTAGCTCAGGTTCCACACTTGGTCTCTTATCAGGAGGGGACTAAGTACCTCTAATCAAAGTAATCAAATCTTCTGCCATTTTAAGCATATGCTTCTTGGGCACAGTTCCTGAAGAACTAGGGGTGACACCAACTGAAGCTAAGCCTGGCCTGCCTCTGGGAGAAGCCTTGGAAACAGGAGAGGGCCTAACCACCCTAGGAAGGGAGGGGAGTACAGTAACCTGAGAAGCCCCTTCGGCCTGACCTGCCTCCTGAGAGGCCACATCCTGCAATAACAAAGTCTCTCCCTGGGACTCCAAAGAAACCTCCGGCGGAACCACCGGCTCCACCGATACCTCTAAAGAACCGGCGTCCGGAACGGACGGTTCTTCTAGCCTAGGCTTAGCAGCTTTGTCCTTGCGCTTCTTTGAAGAAGCGGGCGGAGCATCCGACGGCATTTTATAATTACACCGCTTCCCGAAGACTAACCTGGCACAATCTAACCTTCTCTTTATAGTGCGCTTATTGAATCTAGCACAAGAGCGACACCCAACAACGTCGTGCTCAGGCCCTAAACAAGGAATACACAAAGTATGATAATCTCTATGCGGTATCTGTTTCCCACAAGAAATACAGTTATTCACTTTTTCTGACATCCGGTAAACCACTGAGGCAAGAAAAAACTAAAATATTCCCCAACGGGGTACTTAGCCAACTTTGACTCGGTCTGAAACTCCGAATTCGAAAAATTTCAGAACGCCAACCGGCACTTGCAACGCTGCTTCTGCATCGGACCATGCGGCAAAAAAGACTGAGGATATGACGTCGGTCATGTGCATTTGTACCCTGACGTCCTGATGTCAGTCAAATGCGCCTTGACCGACGTCAGCCTTATACTTTGATATTCGGGCCGACCGAGGACAGCGGACTACCCAAGTGTAAGGACTGCAGCAATGTGAGATGAAGAACATCCTAAGTTGTCTGTGCACGTCCAAGGAGTGCAGTACTCATTCTCCTTTGTTCTGTGGATTAGAGAAAAAGGTTGGCAAATGAATGGACTGATTAAGGGCCACACTGGATACCACCTTGGGCATAAAGGAAGGAATGATCCTGAGGGACACCCCCTGTCCGCATGAAAGATGATGAAGGGCTCCACTGCAATGAGGGCCTGTAACTCAGACACCCTTCTTGCTGAAGTGATGGCTAGAAGGAAGGCTGTTTTTCAAGAAAGGAATTTCAACTCTGCAGTTGCAGCTGGCTCAAAAGGAGGTAGAGTGAGCTTTTCCAATACAAAGTTAAGGTCCCAGGTTGGAGTAGGGGCTCTCCTCGGTTGGAGTAGGGGGTCTCCTCGGTGGTCTTAAATCTTTGGCCCCTCTGAGGAATTGTTTCAGCAGGGGTTGAGAGAAGAGGGATGGCTCAGTATTGTAATGTCTTGAAATGGCTGAGGCATGAATTTTAATAGAAGAGAAGGAAAGGCCCTTGTGAAGCATCTCTGTTAAGTATCAAAGAATATGTGGTAAACTGGGCACTGTTGTGCCCATCCCCTGAGTCTGGCTCCATGAACAGAATCTTTTCCACTTTTCAGCATAGGATTTTCTAGTACTAGGCCTCCTTGCCTCCAGGATGACATCCAGCACTTGCTTGCTGAGGGATGGTATCGGAGAACTCAGGTTATTAGCCAGGCTGCCAGATTCAGAGTTTGAAGCTGGGGGTGCAGAATCTGGCCCTTCTGCTGGGACAGGAGGGAAGTGGTCTGAGGCAGGTGCCATGGTTCCAGCAATGACATACTGCACAAGAGGGGGTACCAGTGTTGATGTGGCCAGTCTGGTGCAATGAGTATTGTCCTTGGTTTGTCCACTTTGATCTTTAGTAAAACTTTCGAGAGGAGAGGCAGAGGGGGAAAGGCATAAAGTGAGAGGCTTTCCCAGGTGAAGGACAGGGCATCCACTTTCCAAGCTTGTCTGTGGGGAGTCCTTGTGCAGAATTTGTCCAATTGGTAGTTCTGAGGGGAGGCAAATAGGTCTATCTCTGGGCTCCCCCATTTGTTTCTCTAAATGTTGAATATCTTTGGTTATAGTTTCCACTCGTGTGGGTCCATGAGATTTCTGCTTAGGTCATCTGCCAGTGAACTTAGCATGCCTGGCAGGAATTGAGCTTGTAGGTGCACTTGGTAGCTCAAGGCTGTGTTCCACAGAGCCATGGCTAGTCTGCAGAGAGAGTGAGTGGGTTCCTCCCTGCTTGCTTATGTACCACATAACAGTGGTGTTGTCCATCTTTACCAATAACTGTCTTGGAAGAATGTAGTCCTTGAAGGCTGTCAGAGAATTCTGTACAGCTAACATTTCTTTTTGATTGATATGCAGGGGAATTTGACTCTAGTTCTATTTGCCCTGAATGCACTGCCCTGCCAAGTGAGCTCCCCATGCATAGTCTGATGCATCTGTTGCTAGGGTTTGGGCGACAGGGGGTAGAGTGAATGGCAGTCCCTTGTTGTGGTGGCAGGCCTCTGCCCACCAAAGGAACTCTGCCTTTATACAAGGAATGATAGGAATCATTGAATCCAGGGTCCTGAGAATGTTGACACCATAGGCTTTTTAGATACCATTGCAGTTTCCTCATATGCAGTCTTGCATATGGAATTAGTAGAATGCAAGAGGCCATTAACCCCAGGGCTTGCAGTATTTTCCTTGGAGATAGCTGGGTCTTTGTGGCCAGTAGTTTGAAGTAGGCTGTCAAACTTGTTTCTCTGGCGTGAGGTAGGTCATCTGGGAAGTTGTATTCAAGCTTGCTTCCAGGAATACAATTTGTTGGCAGGGTACTAGGTGGGATTTCTTTTTGTTTATGGTGTACCCCAGCAAAGTTAGCAGTTTCTTTACAAATGCCAGATGATTTAATAGTATGTCCTGGCAGAATTTCTGCCTGAATTAGACAATCATCCAGGTATGGGTATATTTGAATATTTCTTTGCCTGCAGAATGCAATAACTGGAGCTAGGCACTTTGTGAATATCCTAGGCGCAGTAGATAAGCCAAAGGGCAGTGCAGAGAACTGATAGTGCATGTAGCCTGCTCTAAAGCGTAGGTATTTTCTGCAAGATTCCCTTATTGGGATGTGCAGGTAAGCTTCCTTTAATTCCAATGTTGCCAACTAGGCATTTTTGTCTAGCATGGGAAGCAGCTGATGAGGAGTTAGCATTTTGAATTTTGGGATTACCAAAAAGGTGTTTAGGATAGACAGGTCCAGGATAGGACGCCAGGAGTTGTCTTTTCTGGGTACCAGGAAAAGTCTTGCGTAAAAACCTTGTCCCCATTCTTCTTCTGGGACAGGTTGAATAGCCCTGATACTTAGAAGAGAGAGAACCTGCTGTTGAGCCTCGGCCCACTTATTTGGGGGTAGGTCTAGCCAACCATTTGGGGTTGGTAAGGTGTGGAAGTGGAATCTGTATCCCTGGGAAACTATATTTAAGACCCATTTGTCTTGGGTAATGAGTTCCCAGTTTTCTGCATGCAGGCGATCTTTCCCCCTAAAGGAGCAGTCAATTGAGCAGGGCTTGGAAGGTTTAAGGTTAAGTCATTGAGACAATTTACCATAGGGGGTGTCTTACTACTTCCAGCTTTGGAAGTGGGAGCCCCCCACTGCTTAGGCCTGTGAGTACCTTGAGACTGTAGCCTAGGTGGTCTGCTGTTCCTGGGTTTGGACTGAGAAGGCCTGGAAGAGACAAGAAAGGACCAATTCTTAGAAGACCAATGCCTATTAAATCTGGGAGGTTGTATTTGCAAGAAATCTTTAACAGTTTGCATAGATTTACCTTTTTCCTCCATCTTTTTAAGTAGTACTACTGCTTTGTTGCCAAACAGGTGGTCTTGGTTTAAGGGAGCATCCAGTAATTTAGCTTTAACATGATCTGGCAATGTTTGCTCCTTAAGCCAAGCATGCCTTCTAAGAACAGACCCAGTGACAGCAGCCCTGCAAGATGCCTCTAAGGAGTCAAAACCACATTGCAAAGTATGTTTACCAACTTGTTCAGCAGAATGCATGAAATCCTGTAATTCTTTATTTTCAGCACAGTCAGGAATCAACATCATTTTCTGTTTAAGTAATCCAATAATATGCTGCTGATACTTTAACATATGAAGCTGGCAGTTTAAGGCCCTAATGGCCAAAGTAGCAGAAGTGTATACCTTCTTAGCCCATCTGACCAGGGCCCTGAAATCGCTATCAGAGGGGGTACGGAATTTGGCAGTAGTAGCCTTAATGCCTTTGGGTCCCTGTGAAATGGTCTCTAGGTCGGCAGTGGGATTCTTAAAAAGAAACTTGTGAGAGTCAGGTACTCTGTAATACCTGTCAGGTTTCCTGGGAGCTGGAGGTAGAGTGTCTGGGACCAGGCTAGATTCCAAGAAGGCATCATCTACAATGTCCAGTACAGGAGGGATAGCTAAAGGCCTGTGCTGAGGTAGGAGTATGAATTCCCTAAGCCTCTTTTTGGAGTCAGAGTAATCCTGGCTTTTCCAGCAGAAATGCTCCCTAAGAGTGTGCAAAGTTTCATCAAAAAAAAAAAAAACTTCTGGAGGGGAAGCAGAAGGTATGGAGTCCTCTGCATCAGAATCCTCATAGGTAGATAAGGGCAAATCCTGGTCATCAGAAGAAACAGAAAATTCAGAATCCTGATCAGAAGAATCAGAAGGAAAATCAGTTCTAGGTCTCTTAGAGGGTGAGAGCTGGCTTCCCCTAATTAGAGTAATAAGGTCTTCAGCCATTCTTATCATTTGTTTTTTAGGCATATGGGCCTGACCATGCAGTTTGGATGTCGGTTTTCTAGGCGTGGATCGAGTTTTAGGCCTTGAAGAAGAAGACGGCGTCGGTTTGTTATGCAAGTCCATAGGCCTGAATACACCCTCAGTAGCCGATGCCTGCACAGTGGCTCCAGACTCATCCAAGGTAGAGACATCCGCAGGTTCCATAGTCGAAGAAGCATATCGCGGTATACTGGACTCCAAATGGGTCTCAGTAGAGGCCTGCGAATCAGAAGTAGCAGGTATCAGGGGATGCGAAAGCGCCTCACTGAGTACCGGTGAACTGGCGACTAGCTTAACAGAAGCGTTGTCGGCAGCTTTGGACCTATGTGGTCTGTCTCTGTCTTTATCTTTACGTTTTTTTGGAATATCGGTAGTCGGATGGCTTACCGAAGACATTTCTGGATAATTAAACAGAGTACCGAAGTAGTCTGAAGCAAAAATGAACAGACAACGAATAGTTCGAGGATTAAATAAGGCACAAAACCGACAGCGAGGGAAGTCGTGGTCTGGGCCTAAGCAAGGAATACAGTACGAATGAAAATCGTTTTGAGGTATTTGCTTTCCACAAGAAATACAATTGTTAACTTTTACTGACATCGGTTTAGAGCAAGAAAAAGGATCCCAACGGGGTACTTAGCTTTTTTGAAGACTTTGGTTCTGAAACTCAAAAACGAAAATTTCAGGAGTCGGCCGACTGGCACTTTTGAACTGCTTCTGCTTCGGGCACCACACGGCAAGCAAGACTGATGTAATGGTGTCTGCTGCACACTTTATACCCCTTGCCTACCTGACGTCATGGAAGATGAGACAGCATCCAAAACAGGACCCAGGACTTTGATAATCAGGCCGACTGAGGGCTACCTGCAAGCAGGTAACCCAAATGCAATGACTGCAACAGTGAAACACGAAGAACATCTAAGCCAATTGTTGAAGTCAATCATTTTTGGTTTACACTGTGGTATCATCTTAGGTAAAGGTAGCATGCTGCTCAAGGCTAGGGACATACCTGCCTACGACACACATTCAGAGAGCTTAGTCATGTCTCTCTCCATATAGTCCATACGTCTCAAGTCATTCACACCAACATGAACTATGACAGAGTCATAATGGTACTTGTTGTGGAGAGACTTGAGCGTGTGTGTGATCTGGCGAATCCAGGTACCCGACAAGCAGCTGACCGTAACCTTCTCCTTGTCCAGCCTGGTGAGTAGGACATGTGTGTCTCACTATGGAGTCACCTATGATCAACAAATTTGGTTTAGATGTGCTTTGCCTTAGGGGCTTGTTTGGTGAGACACTTGTGCTTGTGGTTTTGTGTGTATTAGGTGCTGTAGGTACTGCATTAGGTACAGCATGTTTGTGTTTCAGAGGTCTCTGATGTTTAGGTAAATTTCTGGTGAGTACCTCTGCATACGATGGTTTGAGTGTTGAGAGCGTGGTTTGTGCAGGAGGTGTAGTACGTGGGGTGACAACCTGTTCAGTGTCACTGCTCTGTGAATGAGAGAGCAAGGATTCCAAATTCACAGTGTATATGCATCACTCTCAAATTGAGCTTGAGTGGTTTAGGAGTAGTAAGTTCTCAGTGTACATGAGCAATTAGTACACTGCCTCAGGATACACATGTCAATCAGGTTGGGAGGAGAACTGATCATCCACAATACTAGGTGTAAATCTGCTTACTTTAATGCGGAAGGATGTGCTTTAATTGTGGGCTTAATGCTGGGTCTACACTAATGGGACTCTCAAGGGGTATGAGAATATTAAGGATTAGGAGAATTCAGTTAAAGTGGCAAATGTTGCAGAAAGCCCAGCTGAGATGCTCTCCAAGCAGCTAAGAGCAATTTAAGGGGCTCCTCACAGCTGGAGCATGGGCACCTTCTAAGGGAAAATAAATCTACTTTGGCTTTTACGTCATTAACCGCCAATGGTTACCTCCACTGTACTGTACTGTGCTGCACAAAGGTACGCTACGCACAAACAGATGCCTCGGATTGTTCAGGTGAAGACAGTAGAGCAGTGGCTGGTCAACAAAATCTGTGGAGCTGTGTTAAAACAGGTGCAAACCCATGCAAACGCGGGGCTTAAGTAGCAACTGTGAGAACCCCTTTTTAAAACAAGTTAAGCAATTTTCAAACAAGCTGGCCAATCGAAATGCTCAGTATTGAGTCTTATTCCAACAATCTTCAACTCAGATGAGTCCTTTTTGACAGACTTCTGCCGCAAGGCTGCAGGGGGCCCTCTTAATGTAAGACGGCTGGGTTTAGTGCTCAGATAATGCCAAACAGTCTAGATTCATAAAATCTAGAATCTAGCCTACGCTACAAAATACAAAAGTAGCTGAAAATACAAAGTGCAGGAAAAACAGTCTCAAACAGCAAACAGTTTAAACAGTGAAACCACAAAACAGTTAAAACAGCAAACAGTTTAAACAGTGAAATGTAGTTTAAAAAAGAAAAGCTTTGTTCTTGAAGTGGAAGCCAAATCCCTCAGACTGCCCATATGACAAAGCATAAGTTTCCACCCAAATGTATGGTAATTCATAATTCTAAATGCTAAAGTTAAGGAAGAAAACATTCTCTATCTATACGGTCCAACATTTTACCTTCTTTATCACCATATGAAGGGTTAGTGTTGAGGTCCATCCTCCTACCAGCATGAAAAACAATTGAAATCACAAGTGGGTCAAATATAAGGTGAGAGAAAATAAATTTGCCTGAGGTACCCTCTGCAGTTTATCTGCTTTTTTTTTGTTCATGGACTGACAGCTGGGTATTAGAATGACTACAAGCAGCACTTACCACATGTGCCATAGCTGGCAGTACAGGAATGAGGTACACCCATTTGTAACAAAATCAAAGATCTCCACAGTTCAAAGGGGAATATCAGCTTGCTCCAATAAAAATACCCAATTCATCCTGACAGTGGTCAGATTCAAAAAAAGAATCCACCACAGGAGGATATTAGAGTTTTCCCCACAAATGGAGGGTTGGGCTTGGAAATCTGCAGAACAAGAAGTCCTCGCTCTATCAAACTCAGAATTATCAGACCTAATTTCCTCAGGAATAACTTTACAGGGATATCTACTTGTAAATGTTTGTGTGCATCAGGATTTATTGCCTGTAATGCCTCCCTAGCCAGGGTAAGGAAAGTACAGGTGTGTAAGTAAACTTACCATAACAGTAAATGTTTGAACAATCACTGCTACAGTAGCCTTAGTTATATGGTTTATATCCTGTACTGGATACAACAGCCGACCAGCGTTCAAAGATTCATGGCAATTTCCATGCACCCAGTCAGTCAGTTCGAACTCTGCTGACTAAAAAGACATGTTTGGCCTCCAAGCCCTTCAGAGCTTTTATGCCAACAGACAGAGCGAGGCTGTGCCCTGAAAAGGCAAAGTTAGAAATAACAGAAGATAAATGTCCACACTCTGGTATAGACACACCAACAAACAAGGGGGATGGAAGGAGGAAGCAGCTACTGCAGAAGTGATTCATAGATTGTTACTAGGCTAATGACCAAAGGGTCCTTTCTAAGCCTAGTCATGTTCACCCGAAAGAATAATTATGTCCAGTATCCAAAAAGGACACTGAGGACCAGGCATTTATAAGCTACCTTTGTCCATAAGAAACACGGGTGCCAGGCCTGGTGTTAAGCTTCCTATTCCCTATCCACTGGTCTAGGTTTAAAATAGGTAATAGATGAACTCAGCTTCACATGGGTGGGAAGATTGTTCCATAGGAAGGGCAGTTGTTGGGACATGCATTTGTCTTTCCAACATGTTCTGTTTAATCACAGACAAAATTTAGGTTCCTAGACCTTGTATTTCTGGTACTATCTGACCTACAAATATGCGGGATATTCATAAGTGTGGGGTTTATGGATGCCTTGTAAGCCAGGCATAGATTGCCCCTCAGTATCTATAGGAGACTGAGTACAGGAAAAGTGCTTTAAGGTGCTCTGCATAAGGTAGGTTTGTAACACCCAGTTTTCTTTTTGTAAGGAACCTCTGAGGTTACTCTAGTTGCTGCATATGCCTGTTCAGGTACATATCAAAGGGAGCACTGTACTCTACGATTAGTTATATAAGGGTGGAGTACAGTGGGATAATGACCTCTTTGAACCTATATACCATGCCATTACTTATAAGGTGCACAAAATAAAAGGATTTCCTCTCCACTGTGGCCACGTGATGGTCAAAGGTAAGGCTACTGTCTATGTGCGTACCCAGATGCCTGACCACTGGGCAGATCCTTAGGGACTTGTCATCAACAATGGTAATTAGCCAGGATGGTTGACTTCCCAAAGGGTACAATTATGCATTTCTTAGCACTGAGTTTAAGATAATGGCTTTGGCACCATTTGTTAGTCAGAGACTGACCTTCTTTAAGAATACTACTGTCTAAAGTGAGTCGATAACCCCCAACTTGTAATCACATGCAAACTTAGTCAGCCATAAAGCTTCAGCATCTGCTTCCATTTAAAAAAATAGATGCCAAAGAGAAGCAGGCCCAGTACCCAGCCCTAGGGGACACCACTAGTGACTGGCCTCTTGGTGGAGGTTGTCTCACCTATTTTGACCTCCTGGGTCCTATTAGTGAGCCAGATGGCTATCCAGAAGGCGATAAAGGGGTTTATACCTACATTACTGAACTGGTCTATAATGCCTGAGTGGGTAATTGTATCAAAAGCCTTGGCCAGGCCAAGGTAAGCTGCGTGGACAGCTTTACCTTCATCCAATGCTTTAGTGAACCTCTCAAAAAAGTCCACCAGATTTAGTAGGCATGACCTTCCTTTAAGAAAACTGAAATGTGATGGGTCCAACATTTGCAGGTTACTTATGTCCTCCTTTATCATGTCCATGACAATTCTTTCCATGGCCTTGCATATGACCTGGTAAGACATGTGGGCCTGTAGCTACCCAGATCAGTGGTTGGACCGCCTTTGTGCAGACGAATGACTGTAGCCATCCTCCATTCCTTGGCCACAAAACCTTACTGTAGGCTCCAGATGAAAAGTAATTCAAGTGCAACAGAGAGGTCATGTTTCATTCTATTAAACATCCTGAGATGTTATCGGGGGCCATCAATGTAGTATTTTTGGCCTTGGAAAGTGTAGTGATGACCTGCTCCCTAGTAATGGTTGGGGGAATTGTGGTATACGGTATTTCCTTTGGACGATCATGGGGGAGTTGGGGGAAATTTGAGCTGAACATGTCACCCAAACGATTGGCAATGGCTTCCAGTTCAGTGTGGGTGATGCCATTTACAAAAAGGTCTTTGCATTGTTGTGCATTTCCCCTGAGGTTATGGACATTGCTGTAAAAAGCTTTGTGGTTATCTTTTGAGTGAAAAGCTATTTTTTCTTTAAATTTAGCCTCTGAAATATTAATTAACCCTTTTAACTGTCTTTTTAGGAAACCCATGCTACCCATCTTTCAAGTAGGGTTTTAGTATGTATGGCTTTGTTCTTCCAACACTTGACCAAGATTTATTTTTATTTTTCTGTATAACTGACTGATACTGTGATTCCACCAGGGTAGCTTGTCTTTTTGGCACAGCTCACTCTATACCGTTATCAACAGAGCTGTACAGATATTTTGTAAACAGAGCAGCATATGCTATGGTGTTTACTGGGTTTGGGGTGCTTGTAATTTAGTCAATGTGTCACTTAGTAGAGAAAAGCTAGCCTCAGAATAGTTCCTAAAGGTTTTTGGTTTCACTGGATCCCCACATTTAATTTTTATTTCAAGTAATACTGCCTTATGGGCAGATCTGATGAGTGAAGACATTACATTGGGTGAGAAACATTAGCACCCCCCCCCCCAATGTTCATGAGTACAAGGGTCAAGGATGTTTGTACCCTTGGTAGATGAATGGGCAAACTGTTGGTATTAAAGTTTAAGAATCGCTGGACTTGTCTATTAGAAGTGGCATAAAATTCCCAGTCTATAGAGAGGCAGTTGAGATCCCCCATGTAAACCATATTGGATCGAACAGAGAGGGACGCTAGTACACTGAGATAGGCAGCATGGGTTTCCTGGGACATGGAGGGGAAGCTACAGGTTGCAAAGGTATGGTACGAGACCCTGTTTATGATGAGCTGCAGATATATGAGTTCTAGTATGTCATACACTTTAATTACTCTGGATGTGTTTTAATATAGACCGAGACTCCTCCACCTTTATTTCCCTCCTGTACAGTAGCTGGTCTAATGGTGTGAAAGTGATTATAACTTTGCACTGCTGGGGTACTCTCTATGACTTTAAATCATGCCTTGGTTGCTACACAGATCTTTACTCTCTCCAGGGAGAGAAAGGCTTGCAAGGTGTGGCGTTGCTTAAGACTTTTAGCATTGAGCAATACTACCTTCAGATATCCCTTCATAGGTCTGGTTAAGTCAGGAGATTAATCAATTTGGCATTGCCTAAAAAAGGTACTATGGGGGTTGAAAAGGTCTTTACCAATATCCGAAAGCCTAGGAGGTGATGAGTGCAGACCATCCCTGACAGAGCAGAGTGGTCTGTCAATCATGTCCTCACAGGCTGTCAAATATTATACCTCCTTGGATTGACACCAGAAGCTAAGCCAACTGGTAAAAACAAACATTTTCTGTTGTAACATGGCATCATCCTTGGAGAAGGTAGTATGCTGAATGCTAGGCTCATACCTGCCTGACACACATAATCAGCAAGCTTGATCACGTCTCGCTTCATATAGTCAAGAAAGGTATGTCTCAGGTCATTAACATGCACAGAGTCGTACTGGTACCTATGGTTCAATGACCTGAGTGACCATGTGACTTGACGGATCCTAGCCTGGCAAGGCAGCTAACCGTGACTCTCTGCTTACTCAATCTAGTAAGGGGGGGACATCAGTGTGTCTTACTATAAAATCACGAATGTAGAACAGGGCATGTGTTGTAACTTTAAGAAGCATTTCCAAGTGTAGGCAAGTGCATATAAATAGTGAGCACGTGCAGGCAGCAGTGCCATTTTGAGAGAACAGCCAGAGTGTTAACATGTATGTGTAGTAGCCAGTCTGTTTATATAAGTTTATTTAAGTTTCAGTTACTAAGCCTTAACCCTGATGTGTGTTTGTATATAATAAAGCTGCTTGAACTGAGCCCACAACTATTTGCTTGTTTTATCCTTACCGGACGAGTGACATGGTGTCAGAACTGGGATTAAAAGTGCAACTTCTTCAAGTCGTGAGGTGAAGAGCTGACAGTGAAGGTATACTGAAGCAGTTTGGGTGGTACAGTGCTCAAACGATTAAAAAGAGACAGAAACGAACTTCAGGTAACCAAAAACATGCACAAATGATTTATTTTGCAAAGAAAACAATATGAAGCATTCACAAGGCACAAAACCAATTATTAATCAAAGGAGTAGCACAAAACATATTAACCAAATGATAGGCATAAAACGCATTACTAATTAAACAAAGTGTTCGAAACCATGATATTTGATAAAACTACCAAATACTTACATGTAGTTCAGAATTACCTCTGGTTTGCATAACGAGCATCTTTAAAGTAAGACATGCACAAGAAAAGTATATGGAGCATGAAAAGAGGTTAAATGGGGTATAATGAGTACAATAAAAGGGCAGAAGAAGCTTAGAAAAGCAAGATGGCTGCATGTTTTTTAGTAAAGGACTCTGTTTTGGCATGAGCTACTATTTCGCATTGACCGAAGCCATTCAAATAATACTTAGAGTTGTTCGAAGTATCTCAGAATGTGCAAAGTGTTCACAGTGTATGCTTTATTATGGTTCAATTATTTCAGAGTTTACCATGTGCAAAGTACAGTTATTTTGCAAATTACAGCCATTTCAAAAATGTTTCTTGCGTTGTGTACATTTATTCAGAGTGCCATCATTTCAAAGTATTTCTTGCACTATACAGAGTTATTTCGCAAAGTACCATCATTTTGAAAAGTTTTTTGTGTTGTATACAGTTCATTTGCAAAGTGCATTCATTTCAAAGTGTTTACTACTCTAAGCTTCTTGTGCTGCGTACAGTTCATTTGCAAAGCACAGTCATTTCAAAGTATTTTTTAAACTGATAAAAGGTGGTTTTGCAAAGTACAGTAAGTGTTCTTGTACTACAGAGACTTATTTATCAAAGTGCAGTTGTTTCAAAGAGTCTGTTGTGCTATTGGGCATAATTACAAGTTCTGGCACATGTTCGTACATAATTTAAAGCACCTTCACTACTGTGTGTTGATGTGGTAGAGGCATTTCGCAGACCCAGTCCACTTGTGCTTGATCATAATATTGCAGAGAACTAGAGAGTATATTGAGCAGGAAAAAGAAGTCATGTCTTACCATAACATTCCATCTGTATTGATCCTCATTCAGTCATTACGTATGGGTATTGGTTCCGACCTCGGAACCGAGCCGGCCATCTTCCAAGCTTGCGTCAGCTACAAACTCTCAAGCTAAACTCTTACCCAGAATTCCCCTCTCCCTGTTACCTCAGATTGAGTTTGCAAGTCAAAAGAAGGTAGAGGCTATCTCTGGTCAAATGACCTAAAAGAACAGGATGGTGAGATCCACTAGAAGCCACAGGAGGGGGAAGAAGGGAGGGTTGTAATGACTGAACGAGGATCAACAATATAGATGGAACGTTATGGGGATCAACAATATAGATGGAACGTTATGGTAAGACATAACTTCTTTATCTGATATTGTTAATCCTCTTTAATTCCTTACGTATGGGACAGAGTCCCCAGCTACCTCTACTCCTGGAAGGCTCTCATGGAAGGACATTCCTGAGCACCACAGAACCAAAAGATGCTCTTCCCCTGGAGGCCAAATCCAATTTGTAATGATTGATGAAGGAATGAGGCGTAGCCCAAGTTGCAGCTGCACAGATGTCATATAAAGAGGCTCTGGCATGGAAGGCAGCAGAAGTCGTCACAGACCTTGTCGAATGAGCCTTTATGGTAGTAGGCAATGGAATATTACGTTGTGTATAAATGAAGGTCACAAGGTCTTTCAACTATCCAGCCAATGTGATCTTAGCAACAACACATCCTAATCTAGGTCCAGAATATGCCAAAAATAACTGGTCTCATTTACGAGAGGCTTTAGTCCTGTTCAAGTAGAAGCGAATTTGCCTGTGAATGTCTAGGGTATGTAGGCAATACTCTCCTTTGTTTGAATGACTGGGGAAGAAAACTGGCAATTCAATGGTTTGATTAATGGACATTTCAGAGATCACTTTTGGCAGAAATGAAGGATTAGTTCTCAAAGACACTCTATTTCTATGAAAAAATCAAGTATGGACTCGATGCATAAGGCTTGAAGCTCAGATATGCGTCTGGCACATGTAATGGTGACCAAAACAAGGTTTTCCATGACAAATATTTGAGGTCGCAAGAAGAAGCTGGTTCAAAAGGTGGCATTGTCAGAGCTTGTAGAACTAATGACAGGACCCATGGTTGAACTGGTTCTCTAAAAGGGGGCTTCAGATGATTCACACCTTTTATGAAGGTCTTGCATAATTTGTGTGACATAAGAGAGGAGTCTTGGACACCCTCATGGAAATTAGATATTGCAGCCCAAAGAACTCTAATGGTAGAGGCCGATAGACCCGGCTGAAATAGGTCGGCCAGATACTCTAGTATTATCGACACAGGTGTTGAGAAGGGATCTACTTGTTTTTCTTTTAGCCAACAGGTAAATCTTTTCCACTTGTTTAGATAAATAATTCTAGTGGAAGACTTATGAGATGCAATAAGAATGTCCCGCACTGGTAAAGAAAGATCATTCTGCCTGGAAATCAAGGAAATTGGAGGAGCCAAGCTGTGAGCTTCAGGCTGTTCAAGTTGGGATGAATCAGGTTCTGCGGATGTGAGATCAACCCCGGGGTAGGATGGAGAATCCATGGTTGATCTAGCAGGTGAGGCCAAAGGAAGGGGAACCAAATCTGACAAGGCCAATATGGTGCTATGAGGATCACCTTGCTCTTCAACCGACTGGCTTTCTTCAGAAACTGGGGAATGAGGGGGAGAGGTGGGAATGCATAAAGAAGACCCGAGGGCCAATCGTGGACTAGAGCATCCCTGGGTGACTGTTCCGGAGGGGGAATCAGGGCAAAGTAGTTGCTGCATTTGTAGTTGGTCAGGGGTGCAAAGAGGTCGTAGCAAGGACGGCCCCAGCAGTGGAAGATCTCCGCCGCTATCAAGGGATTCAGGGACCACTCGTGAGGTTGTAGAATGCACCTGCTGAGTCTGTCTGCTATCACGTTGGAACTCCCGGGAATGTGCGTTGCTAGAAGAAAATGGTTGGTAGCCATCGCCCATTGCCATGGCCTCCCGACAAAGGGGGGTAAGATTTGGTTCCACCCTGTCTTTTGATGTACCAGACCATCGCCATGTTGTCTGACTGTATCGCAACAGTCCCAGACGGCAGCAGGGGATGGAATGCTTGCAACACCAGAAGCACTGCCCTCAGCTCTAAAACATTTATATGCAGTTGGGCCTCCAATTCGGACCAAGTGCCTTGGACTGTCTGTCCCTGACATAGCCCCACCCCATCAGGGAGACATCCGTGGTCACCGTAGCCTTGGGCTGCTGGGGGGAGAAGGGGCGAGACCACTGTGACGGGTTGTGGGTCATCCACCAATTTAAATTCTGTTTGCACCTGTGAGTTACTTGAATCTTGGCTGAAAGAGGATATTGGAAATTATACCATTGGGTGAGCAGTAGCCAAGTCTCATGTGAAACCTGGCCAGGGGGACAATGGTGACGGAGGCTGCCATGGAACCCAACAGCTGTAGGACAGAGTGAGCTGTGGATTTCTCCCTTGAAAGGATTGGGATCAGTTGTTGCCTTATCCTTAGATTTCTGTGCTCTTGAATGGATGCTCTGCAATTCTTTGTATCCAAGATGACCCCTATGAATTCTGTGGACTGAGATGGGGTGAGATTGGATTTTGCCAGTTTATGGTTATGCCTAGCCTTTGTGCAGCGAGGAGAGAGTATGCCAAGGCTTCTGCCAAGGCTTCTTCCAATAGATGTCTGGTGGGGGCGGAGATGAGCCAGTCGTCTAGGTATGGAAACACCTGGAATCCATGTAGTCGCAAGTGAGCCGTGACGACCGCCATGCACTTTGTGAACACACTGGGGGCTGTAGAGAGTCCGAAGGGCAGTACTCTGAACTTGTAGTGACTGGCTCCCACACTGAAGCGCAGAAATCTTCTTGATGGCCTGTCCACTTTTATGTGGTACTATGCATCTTGAAGATTTATCGAGCACATCCAATAGTCTTTTTCCAAAAGCGGGAGGATAGACTATATTGTGACAATCCGGAATTTTTGTACTCTTACAAACTTGTTCAATACAATGAGATCCAAAATTGGTCTCCAGTCCCCGGTTTTCTTTGGCACCAAAAATAGTCTTGAGTAGAATCCGGATCCTATCTGGTCTGGAGGGACTATTTGGATGACTATTTCTTAGCAGCTTTGCTATCTCTAGTGCTGCTTCTTCCCTTTGACTGGGTGGAACATCGGGTAGTTTTTTTGAAGGGGCAGGGCAAAGATCAAAGTGGATATGATATAACCTCTGGTTATAATCCTTTGTACCCAAGAATCGGTGGTGATGGTTAGCCAGGCAGAAGGGTACAAGGAGAAACGACCCCAACCACCTCCAAAGGAAAGGAGTTGGGGTGCTCTTCAGGAGCGCTGGTAGGACTGGCCAGGAAAATGGTCCCTGGAACCCTGGTTATGCGGACCCCCCTCTGCCCCGAAAGGGGCATCTTCCCTGTGAGTTTCTCCCTCTGCCTTTAGGGGAGAACTCAGCCTGTGTGTCACAGAAAGGACCCTGAGACTTCTTGAACCACATCTTCCCACTCTTTTGGTTTTGGGAGAAAGCACATCGAGGGGAAGAATAACAGACACCTATGGCAGAAAGGGTCTTACCGTCCTGTTCACATCTGGCCAGTGTGCTTTTAACTTTGGGTCCAAACAACTAAGAGGCTTCAATGGTGGCGTTAAGAAAGGAAGCCTTAAAGGGTTCTGCGAAATTGCACAAGCACATCCAGGCTTGTCGTCTCAAGACCACTCTTGAACCCATCGCTCTAGCTGCTCCTTCTGATGCGTGAGATATCAGTCGCATGGAGGAGTTAGATATTGACTCACTGGTGGCCAGCTGAGAGGCCACTTTGTCACGGGCCTCATCATACACGGCACCAGCCAAGGTTTCACAGACCTCGGAAATTAGATCCCTTTGAAGCCTGGTAAAGTGTGCCATATAATTCAGGGACCTGATAGCAAAGGTCGTTGATGCAAAGGTGCGCTTCCATATCCTGTCCAGGGCCCGGAACTCTTTGTTGGGTGGCTGGACAGCCTGGCTTTCTTCTTCCGCCAGATCCTTTTTGGTTGTGGCCTCCACCAGCAGAGCATCCACAGAAAGACCTTTGGACCAATGGGGATCCGTAGCAGGAGGGGACAAAATCTTATCTGGCCTCCGGGGAAGAGCCTCGATGGTGTCAGGAGCCTTCCAGGCACACTGCACGATGAGCCGGACCAGTTCATCGGCAGGTGGAGTAACCCAGGAGGTGGGGGGCCGGGCACGAAAAGCCTGCAGGAACACAGACTCCTCAGAGGTCGGATTAGAGGGCTGCCAGTCACCTCTCTGTTTAAAGATTTTGAGGATATCACCAAAGGATACCTCAGAGGGTGACCGAGGGGACCCTTCCCCATCATCAGTGTCTGTGTCTTCAGTGAGGGACTCCTCTGTGGAGTCCATGTGCTTCCTCTTGCACGAACTTTTCTGGTGAACTTTCTCAGAGGAGGAAGCTGGGGAAGACAACGGAAAGGGGGTTTCCTGTGGGAATACGCCCTGAGGCCCTTGCGCCCGGTGTCCACTAGGTGCGACTTGTGAACATAGCGGTCCAGAGGAGGGCGGGGAGATAGCACAGTACCTCCAGCAGATGCCAGAGCCTTCTCCATCAGTTGGAAGGCTGGTCCACCTGAAGAGGGGTGAATGTCCAGGACAGGTGTCACCCTTCCCCTAAATGGCTCAGCCTGCCGACCTGGAGTCCCCAGATGGCTGTGAAACATCAAATTACACGTCACAACTATCATCCTGGGTCGTAGCAAAACTCTCCTGTCACGAAGGCAACTGCGGTTCCTTAGTGAGGTCCATAAAGGGAACCGTAGAGGGGGAAGACTGTGCTATATCAAGGGGCTTCAAAGGCAATGAAGGAGGAGAATAAAAAGGGGTCTTTGGCGATGGATGATCACCTCCCAAGGAAGGATAGGTCCTGGGGGGGGGGGGAATACTTCTGGCCAGAAGCACTTGATCCACAAAACACAACACGTCATGTTCAGAAAGGCTTCTAGTGGACCTCACGGACACAGCTGAGGGAGAAACAGGTCTATCCACAGAAGAGACAAGCTCGGTGCCCACCTCACCAGTCTGCACTGAGAACAACGGTGCCGAGAGAGACTAGACTACGGGTGTCTGCACTGAGGAAATCATTGGTGCCGAGGTCACGGTCTGCACTGACAAAAAGATCGGTGCAGAAGTGGTTGCCGGTACCAAAGCTGGAACCAAAAAAAATTGGTGTCAATAACTGAGGCGTCGGTTCCGGGTAAGATGTCAGAGCCAATGTGGTTAAGGTCTGCGTCAACTGAACAGTCGGTGTCGATGTAGTAGTAGTAGCCTGAACCAAGGAGCCCCTCGGTACCGATACAGTAAAGGCTACAGTAGATGAAGCCGAAATCACAGATGGCGCCAAAGGCCTTGGTGCCGAAGGTCTAGGCACCGAAAGCGCTGGGGCTGACAGTGAGCTCCGAAGCAAAAAGCTTAGCCTTCTTGGGTCTTGGTTGTCGGGAGTCCCCAGCCGGGGACGAAGGCAGAGACTTGGCCTTTGTAGGATCATCCGATTTTTTCTTATGGCCTCTAGGAGGGGTTGAAGCCTCCGACCCAGAAATAGCCTCTGAAAAGGGAGATTTAAGAAGTCCCTTCAGTAACAATTTATCTTTCCTCTCACTCAAAGTTCTGTTAGAAAAGTTCTTACAAATACCACAGGGTGGGTTCAACAGATAAGTGAGACACACCCAAGCAATCGCACAGAGTGTCATCTGATGTAGGTTAATTTGTGTCCACAATCTGAACACCTTTTTTATCTGCCAAGATAGAAAAGGAGAAAGAAGAAAGGGTATCAGCAATGGTATGAAAGAATACCCGAAGGTAACGAAGAAAGGAAGGGTTTACCAATGATGGTAAGGGAGAAATACCTCGCGGTAAAAAGTGCAGAGTAAAGAGAAGGAAACTCAAGGAAATATAGTCGCTAAATGCGATAAGGTAAGAGACAACAAATTAGAAACTTTTTCTGACAGAAAAAGTTATATTAGACTAGTCTGACAACAAATATCTATACTTAGCTCAAGAGAAGTAGCTTGACACGACTGAATGGCGATGCGGCAAATGAAATTTGGGGTAACAGAGAGAGGGGAATTCTGGGTAAGAGTTTAGCTCGAGAGTTTGTAGCTGACGCGAGCTTGGAAGATGGCCAGCTCGGTTCCGAGGTCGTAACCGATACCCATACGTAAGGAATGAACGAGGATTAACAATATCAGATTATGATATTTTCATACAATCAGCTTTTTCTGACAAAGATGCATGTACAAAGGCATTTATTTTGCTTGACTTAGCGGGGTCAGAACCCACTGAAAGAGAGAGTTAATTTATGTATGCACCAGCAGTACATGCAGGAGAAGGGGAAAACTGCCATACTGTTCTACTGCCTGAATCAAGATAGTACCCGGAGTGCTCGAAACGTAAAGTTAGAGAAATGTGCAGCCCCCAGACAAATGTTACATTAGAGAGGCACCTAATTTTATACAAGAGACAAAAAAGCCAGGAGAATCTTTTGGATATTATATCACTGACTTGAGAAATAAAGCAAAAATGTGCAGATTTGGCCATCTGAAAGATGAGATGATAAAGGACAGGCTTGTGTGTTGTGTTAATGCTGCAGTGAGAAAGATTTTACTTTGTGACAGTGATTTAACATTGCGCAAAGCTATAAAGATTTTTTCAAATTATGCTTGCAGGTGATAAGAGCATAGTTTCAGCATCCTCTAGAGCAAGCTCAGACAGCATGCAGCATGTGACTAACAGAAGCAGGCCCAAGCACATGACAGCTGCAGCCCGTGCAGGTTTTCCAGGGAGGACCCACAACTTTCCAGCAAGTTCTAAGTTTAGCTCAGCAAAACAGATATGCACAGTGCAGTATAAGGGTGAGTCAGCAAAATACAAGTCACGTCTTATTGTTAACTGTCATAATTGTGGTGTCAATCATGAGTCTAAAAGAGAGAAGTAGTAAAAAACGTAAAAGCAAAAAAGCACAACCAGAGAGTAAATGCTCCTGTGAACGGTGAGGTAAATAAAACAAGAAATACGCTTGTGCATTACGTTCATTTACTACTTTTATACGTATAATATATTTGTGTACTGCCTTTGACGGAGTTGGACTAAGTCGTGGTTTGCCCTGTGAATGATTTACACGCTTGGCGTACTTCTTGTTTTAAAAGAGAGAAGTGCTTAGCATTTGGTCAGCATTGCCACAAGTGTAAAAAATGGAACCACTTTTTAAAAGTTTTGCAAATCAAGCAAGCCTCATTCAATTAAGAAAGGTCACTCAAAAAAGCAAGACGATAATGCAGAAAGCTTCAACCCTACTTTTTATGTAGATGGTGTATCAGTGGTCGGTGAAAAGGTTAATACAGTAGATTTGCTGGCAAAGAGCAAAGTGTTTTGTACTGTCCAGATCAATGGTAAACCCACGAAACTCAAAGCAGACACTGGTTCAAAGTGCAATGTTATGTCAGCAGAAACATTTGCTAGAGTGAGAGCTGGTGAGCAACTTAATCTGGCTAACTGTGCGAAGCTTGTTGCTTATGGAGGGGAAGAGATTCAAACGGGCTAGTAACTTTCTGTTTAAATGTTAACTCACTAAAAGCTTATTACATAATGTATTATATTTCTGTAAATGTAATTTTTCTGTACAAATCTTTATTCTTTTGTAGCATGTAATATGTAACTTGCAATATTTGGAGTTCTTCTCCCTGGGCCTCCACTGAAAACGGGCTCTTTATGGCCCAGTGGACTTCCCTGGTCATCAAACTTAAATAAATAAACCGAGGGCTCAGTAGTGTTTTCATGCTATTCGACTGGGAACAGTTATAGCTTGCAATTATAAGTAGTCAGAAGACCTGTGCAGTCATTATTAGATCTCAGACAGTCTAAGAATAAAACTACTTTCTTTTACCAAAGAAGTCCATCATGTAAGCACATGTCCTAGTTCCAACTTCACTGATGCTATTTTCTCAAGAGTATGCAGATTTATTTCGACAAGCTAGGCAAACGTCTGACTGTGTACTCCATGAAAGTAGACCAGAGGTCAGTCCAGCAAGGAGAGTTCCAATAGCTATGCAGGATAAAGTCAAAGTCCAAGGTGTGACTTGTCCAGTCACAGAACTAACTGAGTGTGTGTCTTCCATGGTAGTTGATCATAGGAAAAGCTCAGATGAAATCAGAATATACAGTCACCCAAGAGACTTGAATAAAGCATTAAAGAGACCTCATCATCATATGCGTACAGTCGAGGAGGTTGCCGCCTCATGCCACTTGCCACTGTTTTTTCTGTCTTGGATGCATTGAGTTCATGTTGGCAAGTAATGCTTGATCGCAAATCTTCACTACTGATTACATTCAGCACACCATTTGGTAGATACAGATTTCTCGAATGCCTTTTGGAATAAATTCTGCCAGTGAGGTCTTTCAGCATGCAGGAGCAAATTTTTTCGTGTTATTTGTGTGCTATAACAGTAGATGATTTACTAGCTGGAGGTAATGGAGAAGTAGAGCATGACAGAAACCTCAGGAAAGTTCTGGACATAGAGCATGAAGTGAACTTGAAGCTCAATCCTCTGAAATGTAAATTCAGGCTACCAGAAGTTACTTATGTAGGTCATTTATTTACCAGTACAAGCTTATGAGCAGACCCTTCCAAACAAGCAGCCATTATTGAGATGCCAGCTCCAGACAATGTCCAAAGCCTACAGCATTTCCTTGGTATGGTTAACTATTTGGGCAAACGTATCCCTGACTTTAGTGAGTTATCAGCGCCTTTAAGAGAAGTGACACTCAAAAATGTTGTCTGGTCATGGTTGGAACAGCACCAGAGAGCATTTGATAACCTCAAGCAGCAAACTGCCAATCCACCTACATTGAGATACTATGTTGTCCACAAACCTGCAGCTCTTTCCTGTGATGCTTCAAAGTTTGGTGTTGGTGCAGCTATGTTTTAAGAGGGAAGACCAGTTACCTATGCATCTAGAACTCTTACCCAAACTGAAACGCAGTATGCTCAAATTGAAAAGGAACTTTTGGCAATTGTGTTTGCATGTTCTGGAGCATTTCTCCCTGGGCCTCCACTGAAAATAGGCTCTGTCCTAGTCAAACTTTCCCGGTTAACAAATGTTAAATACAATAAATAAATAAATGTTAGAAGCTCCATGATTATATTTATGATCAGGCTATCCAAATCAAAACTGATCATCAACATCTGGTCACCATTTTAACTCATTCACTCCGGAGCAGCTCAGAAAATGCTGCCTGCCTACTTCAACCATAGGAACAACAGTGCAACCTGAGCTCATTTTCAGATAATCCATTTGTAATACCATACAGAAAACGTATATTCATAACTCTTTAACCATAACAGCTAGAATAAAAATGTAAATGCAAAAGTTGTTCAACAGACATTGACCTTTCCAACACTGTAAGTGTTGATAGTGTGCATCTAAGTCATTATTAAATATTTGCCAAGGAATGCTGATATTACTCATTTTTTACCTTTTTGGTAAAACAAATCACAATATCTCTGTGAATGTACCATAGGTTCATAGGTTCATACTCTGCCCGAGGGCATTTATAAGCCTAGCCCATAGTTTTGTGGCTTACGCCACCCCTTTTGTATGGGGAACTATACCCATTATTTTGCTGTGCCTCTGTCTAGCAGTGACACTGAGGTAATCCCTGGAGTATATCTGCGATCTCCCATCCATTGGTCAAGATTTCTCTTGAACAAGGCCAGCGAGGTGCTCTGCCTCACATATACCGGGATTTTGTTCCACAGCATAGGGAGTCTTTGGGTGATGAATCTATCCCTCCAGCACGTCCTATTAATAGCCGTGTCGAGGTTTAAGTCTCCCGCCCTTGTGGCTCTGACGGATCTAGATTTTTTGAGGTGAAGCATATTCATCAAATCTGGGTTAGACATGGCCTTGTATGTCAGGCAAAGGTCACCTCTGAGCAAGCGGTAAGCGACTGAATAGAGCTGGAGTTCTTTCAGTCGGGCAGCATAGGACAGATTTTTGAGACCCTTTATCCTTTTGGTGAGGAACTTTTGTGGCCTCTCCAGCTGCTGCAAGTGTCGGGTCAGATACATTCCGAATGGGGCATTGTACTCAATCATGTAGACCCATACAATTTGTAAATTAGTTTGTCTGAATGTCAGCTTTAAAATGATACATTAACCATTACTGTGTGATGCTCCTTTACTGAAATATTCACAGAAATATGATTAATATATTTCTCATAACTGATAAACAAAGCATAACTCCTCATCACCTATAACAGACAGACTACATAGTGTACAAGTTGTGTGACTCAATGTCAGCTTCAAAATGATGCATCATATGTGTCGTCACCATGCTCTCTTGCAAAGATATGGGCATAATATTGATATCTGTACATGTGTACAGCACACAGACACAGTTCTTTTACCATGTTGTACATACTAATACTGTCTTCAAAATGAGGTATTACTTAGCACGTTGACAACTTCCGTGGCAAAGTTATTTACCAAAATATGAAAAAAATCATCATTTCCATAAGCTAAGTCCTAAACAAACTGTGATATGTGTACAGCAGACAGACATTTTTTACCATGTTGTACTTACTAATACTGTCTTCAAAATCAGGTATTACTTAGCACGATGACAACGTCCGTGGCAAATTTATTTACCAAAATATGAAAAAAAGTCATAACTTTCATAACCTAAGTCCTAAATCAACCACAATATCTGTACATGTGTACAGTCCACGGGCACAGTTATTTTAACATGTTGTAAGGACTAGCACTGTCTTCAAAATGAGAGATTACTTAGCACACTGACATGCTCCCTTGCAAAGTTATTTACCAAAATATGAAAAAAAAAACAATTTCCATAACCCAAGTCCTAAACAAACTGTGATATCTGTACATGTGTACAGCATACAGAGTTCCTTTACCATGCTGTACGTACTAATACTGTCTTCAAAATGAGGTACTACTTAGCACGTTGACAACTTCCGTAGCAAATTTATTAAAATATAAAAAAGTCATAACTTTCATAACTTAAGTCCTAAACAAACTGTGATATCTGTACATGTGTACAGCCCACACACAGTTCTTTTGCCATGTTGTAAGGACCAACACTGTCTTCATATGAGGTATTACTTAGCATGTTGACATGTTCCCTAGCAAAGGTACAATTACAATTCTTTTACTGTGTTCTAAGTAGTGAAAAAGGTTTTCATGAAATGTAATAGACTTTCACTTACCACGCTGCTCCTACTTGGTCATGGTAGTTTTCCATCTTTTGTCACTAGGTGTATGTTGCCAATATGTCCTGCATTGCTGCCATCATGCCACTGTGCACATCGGTCAAGAACAGGTCAATGTCATCTTCATGTCATGTGTATAGCATACAGATACAGTTGTTTTACCATCTGGTAAGTACTAATATAGTCTTCAAAATGATGCCTTACTGAGCATGTTGACATGCTCCCTACCACAGTTACTCACCAAAATATAAAAAAAATTGTAAATTTCATAACCTAAGTCTTAAACAGTCACACCTGTGCATGTATACTGCATATGGATATGGTTCTTTTACCAGCTTAAAATGAGGTTGTACTCAGCATGTTGACAAGTTCCCTAACAGACTTATTCAACAAAATATGAAAATTATCATAATCTTCATAATCTGAGTCGTAGCAAGTAATATCTGTACATATGAGTACAGCATACAAATACAATTCTTTTACTGTGTTGTAAGTAGTGAAACCAATGAGGTTTGCATAAAATGTAATAGAGTTTTCCTTACCATAGTGGTCCTATTTGGTTATGTTTGTTTTCCATCCTTTGTCACTAGATACATGCTGCCAATATTTCCTTCATTGTTGCCATCACACCATCATGAGAAAAAGAAAAGAAAGAATCTTGGGGGGGGGGGCTTCCACATGACTCCATATAAACAGAACCCAAACTCTGAAATATGCATTCATCAATGTGATGACTCTGAATAATGTTAATAATGGTGGCAGCTGCATGAGGGTTTTAACTGACAAGTGACAGTGGCTCAGTGTTATACTGTAGCTGCACATATTGAAAATTAATAATGTGATAATCACTTGCACTTCATTACTGAAAGGCTCTCCATGTTCAGACAAAGGTGACAATTGCTACTGTTGGCATGTCTCCAGTTTTCGTCTTGTCTTTTCATCATTTCTGAACAGGCATTCATTACATTCCTGGTGCAGGTGTAATGTAAGACTGAGTCATTACATCTCTCAGTAAAAGTAGGATAACATGCAGTGTATATAAAAAGTGTACACACCCCTGTTAAAATGCCAGGTTTTTGTGATATAAAAAAATGAGACCACAATAAATCATTTCAACACTTTTTTCCACCTTTAATGTGACTTATAACCTGTACAATTCAATTGAAAAGCAAACAAATCTGTTGGGGGAAAATACAAAATGTAGAATAAGCTGGTTGCATAAGTGTGCACACCCTTAAACTAATACTTTGTTGAAGCACCTTTTGATTTAATGACCACATTCAGTCTTCTTGGGTACACACCTGCCATCAATTAGAGAGACACTGATTAACCCCAAATACAGTTCAACTGTCCTAGTAGGATTTTCTGGTCATTTACTCAGTTGCCTGTTACAGCAAAAGCCATGGTTTGCAGACAGCTTACAAAGCATCAAAGGGATCTCACTGTTTAAAGGCATCAGTCAGGAGAAGGGTACAAAAAAATTTCCACAGCATTGGATATACCATGGAACACAGTGAAGACAATCATCAAAAAGTCCAGCAGGAAAATGATTGTCTGTGGGACCTGGGTATTTAAGCTCCTATGCAGAGGAGGAAAAATGTCCACGAATAAAATACCCTAGGGAAGCCAAGAACAAATGGATGACCGGGAAGGCTGCCTTAATAAAGGTCCGGTGGGATGTCAGTGAAGAAACTGTGCTACCGGTAAAGCCTTGAGAAAGGCTGTGTGTACCCGAGTGCTTGTGGTTGAAGGCTGAGTAGCGCCTTTAGAAAGGCTTCGTATACAGGTCGTAGTTCCGGCTGGTCAGGTCGCCTGGTGAGAGGTACCACTAGTGTGGCAGCTAGAAATCAAAGGTGAAACCACCCACCCCGAAAGAAAAGAGAAGACCACAGAGGCCAGGTCTCAAAACCTCCACGGTATGGAACTACTCCAGAACACCGCTTTCCCAATTAGAGCTACAGGTTCTGCAAAAAGGCCTAATTTTCGTCCCTCAGGGTCGGTCCCAAAAACGATAATAGACCTACGACTCTTCACGAGGAAACTTCAGCTAAAGCTATATTTCTACCAACATGGTAAAAAAGACCAGCCTCAGGACCACCAGACTGTTCAGACTATTAAATTCAAAAACCAAGCAACTTCTGCCCCCCTCCCAACCCGGTCATACAAGCTTTTCAGGACAAGTGTGAACTTGAGATCAGGTCTCTCTTATGCAAACAGAGGAAGAAAAGGATTTTTAACACCAACAAGGAAGAATTTGCAGCCCTCAGACAACTCAGCTCATACCCTTCGAGAAGGGTCATGAAGGCTGACAAGGGTGGGGGGATACTAGTGACAGACACCACCTCCTACAATGACAAGCTCCACAGTATGCTCAACGACCACCAGTATTATGACAGCATAGATCACAACCAAGTGCTGACAGCATACGAGGACATCAGAACAGAAATCTCGAGGCTAGAGGATATGGACCTAATTGACGAAGGGCTCACAGAATTCTTCTCCATCCACCACCCGAGGATTCCCCAGTTCTTTGGGATACCAAAGCCACACAAAAACCTGGCAGACCCTCCATATAGACCTGTAGTAGCCAGCGGAGGTTCCGTCACCAAAACCATAGCTTTCTACCTGGACTTCCACCTAAAACCTCTCGCAGAAAACAACAGGTCCTTTATTTTAGACTCTGTGGACTTCCTCAACAAGATCAAGGACATAGCCATAGACAGAGACTGGATCCTGGTCACCATCGATGTGGAATCCCTTTACACGGTACTCCCACATGACTTCTGCATTGCAGCCATGGCTGAAGCCTACATTAAGGACCACACGGCCATACAAGGGGAAGTGAACCACCTGGGTAGGCTCCTCTCCCTGCTCCTCAAGAACAATTTTTTTCCACTTCAATGGGCGCTATCGCCAGAGCACTGGGATCACTATGGGAGCGGCTATGGCCCCGAGTTTGGCAAACACGGCACTAAGGAAGTGGGAGCAGTACCACATATACGGTTACACCTTTTTTAACAATATAGCGTGCTACTACAGGTTTATCAACAACATTTTCCTGGTTTGGAAGAGTAACCAGGTTGAACTGGAGGAATTCCTCATTTATATCAACACCACCACCGCATTCCTGAGTTTTACCAGCAAACAAAGTACAGAGGAGATCGAATTTCTGGATCTTTACCTGAGGAAGAAACAAGGCTCCACCACATTGACACACAACCTCTATCAAAAACCCACTATGGTAAACTTTTTTCTGCATGCCACCAGTATGCACCCCTTCAAACAGAAGGTGAGCGTGATTAAATCGAAAGGGATCCATATAGCACGAGTCTCCCAGGACCTGACGGATTTCTTGACCAACATTCGAAAGTTACAAATGGACTTTTTAGCCAGAGGCTACTCAGAAGGGCTAATCAACAGGATCCTCGACCCCATCATCAACCAGCGCCAACTTGGCACCCCTAGGGCTCTAACAGACACCAGGATCCAGACCACCCCAGAAACTAGATTCCAGTTCAACTGCATCCTAGACTTCTCTATGGACCACAAAGACATCATCCAGATCGTAATGGACAATTGGCCCATCATCACAAATAACAGGTCTTTTGGCCACATTTTTCCAGAGAAACCCTCCTTCACAGCTAGAAAAGGGAGAAGCATTAGGGACTTTCTGGAACACCCCTGCCAAATTAAACTTGACAACCCTGGCACCTTTGCCTGCAGTGAGCCTCCCTGCCACTACTGTAGACACATGAGCGGTGCCGCAGGCTTTTACTGCCCCAATGGCAGGAGACACTACACACCTAATGTCAGAGGTGACTGTAATGTCACAGGAGTGGTTTACAGGGCAGCTTGCACCAAATGCAACGCTTTTTATGTGGGCAAGACGGTCAACTCCCTTAAAACGAGGATAGCAAAACACCTGCATGACTTAAAATACTTGAAAGTGACAAACCAGCTGGCAGTGCATGCTCTCAGGAACCTAGGACACAATACGTTCAAATTTCATGTTCTTGAACACATCCCTAAATCCCCACTAGGCGGGGACCACAACTCGCTGCTTGAGAAGAGGGAACTCGAGTGGCAAATACGTTTGCAGGCAAGGAAAAGACCAGGCCTTAACTATGCGGAATCTTTGACCTCAGTCTTGTATCCCAGAAAGATACAACACCGTATACCACAACCTCAGCGCCTGGACCTCTAACAGATTTACCAACGAAATGTTACCTTTCATGCGACAGCCAGTTTTGATCTCACCAGTCTACCTCCAGCCCATGGTCTGATACTTCCCCTGGCAAACTTGGACTCATTTGTTTTTGGTCAATGGTTCATCTATATATATTTTTTTGTCTTTCATGTCTTTCATGTTTTCTACAATGGTTCAGTATTACTTTTTTCGTGTCTTTCTAGCTTTTCAGGTTACATATCAGTGACTTTTTAAGATTTTTTTTTAATTAACAGCCCTCATTCAGTTCCATATCTTAATACATTAGTTTCTATTGATATCCATTATTTAAGAATTTTTCACTATTTTGTTTCTCTTTTTAGTTTCTGTATCTTATTTTTTGGATATCTAGCCTGGTTCTTATTTTTTTGTTTTTCTAGCCTGTTTCTTATTTTACATAAATGTTATTTTACATACATGTTGTTGCTATTTCTCTAGAAAGCTTGGCTTTGCTTATTATGCTATTTTAGGTCGTCCACCATCCTGACGAAGATTTCGAAAAGTGTAGCCTAACAATGTATTTTACCAGCAATGGTTGATTTTTTTCCAGCAAGACTATTTTTAGTTAACTACATTTTTTTAGTTAATTTTAGCTAATCTCCGAACTTCACTATTGTAGGTTTAGAGTGATTCTACTAACCACGTATGAGCTGGCTCAGGATATCTAACCTATCAGATTGTAAGGTGTGATGTCAAGTTGTCGTGCTCAATCACAATAAAGGTTTTTTCACCCACACATGATTGACTCCCATTGACACACCCCCAGGTACTCTTATAAAAGGAAATCCTCCGGATCACTCTTTCCATTAAGGAACTACGCTTCGATGGTGATTGTACTTCTGGTACTTTTTACTTCAATAAAGTACGACCTTCTAGAATCTGAACTTCGACTACGTTGATTTTTTGCCACCACGGCGAGCAGAGCTCCTTAGCTGAGCCACATTTACGTTGTTTTGCCTGTTTTTTCTGTGTGTTTCATCTTTGATTTTTAGCTGCCACACTAGCAGTTCCTCTCACCAGGCGACCTGACCAGCCGGAACTATGACCTGTATACGAAGCCTTTCTAAAGGCTTTACTCAGCCTTCTACCACAAGCGCTCGGGTACGCACAGCCTTTCTTAAGGCTTTACCAGTAGCCCAGCTTCTTCACCGACATCCCACCGTACCTTTATTAAGGCAGCCTACCTGGTCATCCATTTGTTCTTGGCTTCCCTAAGGTATTTTATTCGTGGACGTAATCATCAAAAAGTGGAAAAATATGGGACAATAGTGACATTGCAAAGAACTGGACGTCCCTCCAAAATTGGTGAAAAGACAAGACAAAAACTGGTCAGGGAGGCTGCCAAGAGACCTACAGAAACACTGACTGAGCTGCAGAAATTTCTGGCAAGTACTGGTTGTGTACTATGTGTGACAACAATTTCCCGTATTCTCCATATGTCTGGCCTATGGGGTAGGGTTGCAAGACGGAAACCTTTTCTTACACAGAAAAACATCCAGGCCTGGCTAAAATTTGCAAAACAATACATCAAGTCTCCCAAAAGCATGTGGGAAAATGTGTTATGGTCTGATGAGACCAAAGTTGAACTTTTTGGCCACAATTCCAAAAGGTACGTTTAGTACAAAAACAACACTTCGCATCACCAAAAGAACACCATCCTCACGGTGAAGCATGGCGGTGGCAGTTATGTATTGGGGGTGCTTTTCTTCAGCTGGAACTGGGGCTTTAGTCACGGTGGAGGGAATTATGAACAGTTCCAAATACCAGTCACTTTTGGCCCAAAACCTTCAGGCATCTGCTAGAAAGCTGAAGAGGAAGAGGAATTTCACCTTTCAACATGACAATGACCCCAAGCATACATCCAAATCAACAAAAGAATGGCTTCACCAGAAGAAAATTAAAGTTTTTGAATGGCCCAGCCAGAGCCCAGACCTAAATTCAATAGAAAATCTGTGGAGTGACCTGAAGAGGGCTGTGCACAAGAGATGCCCTCACAATCTGACAGATTTGGAGCGCTTTTGCAAGGAAGAGTGGGCAAATATTGCCAAGTCAAGATGTGCCATGATGATAGACTCCTACCCAAGAAGACTGAATGCTGTAATTAAATCAAAAGACGCTTCACCAATGTATTAGTTTAAGGGCATGCACACTTATGCAACCAGCTTATTGTACTTTTTTTTTTAATTTTTTTATATTTTTCCCCTAACAGATTTGTTTTTCAATTGAATTGTTTAGATTATAGGTCACATTAAAGGTGGTAAAAGTTTTGAAATGATTTATTGTGGTCTCATTTTTTATATTGCAAAAACCTGGCATTTTAACAGGGGTGTGTACACTTTTTTTTATATCCACTGTGTATATTACAGAGTACTTCCTCTCACCAAAATTCTATACAAGTAAATAATAAATTTTATCTCACTGAACCATCCCTCTGATTAAAATGAGACACAAGTGAAAAAGGCAGAAATATTGTCCAAAATATCTGGTTGATCAATGCTGCAATTAGTATAACATCAGTAAACCATACATCTCACTAAGCCCATCCTCTCACCCAAACTGTACACACAAATCAGACACACAGAGTCAGAAATGTCTAAACTATCTGGTTAATCCACGCCTTCCTCTCACCCAAACTGTCATGATTGATAAAGCCAGAAATACTGTCCAAAACATATGGTTTCTCCATTCCAGGATTAGTGTACAAGTAATAACATTTATCTGATAGATTATTAGTGTAATGAGGGCTGAGTACAGCGGGACTATAATTTCCTTGGATCTGGATGCCATACCTTTACTCATAATTTGTGCCACATAAAAGGATTACCTCAACAATGTGGGCACATGGTAGTCAAAGTTCAGCCTACTATAATCAGAAACCCAAAAATTTGAATTCAAATAACAGATACTAACAAAATATTACCATTGTAGTCTGCTAGCTGGCATTGCTATTTTTTCATGATCTTCTGTACCTCTGCCTACTGAATGATAAGTGGAGTAACTGCCCAAGATGCCTGCAAGCTATGGTCCAACCTTTTCAGATAGTATGCATGTGTGAAACAATCTACCCATTTTTAAAATGAATTTTTCATTCAGCACTTGATCAATCAAACATTTTAACTGCCCTTCATGGAGGGAAGCACAAGGTAGCAATTAAAAATGCAACCTGAAAGATAGAAACAATCCATAAAAATGGCATTACATCAGAATTTAGAAATATTCTGAACATGCACAGGTTTACTGCAGATACTGAGGCACAATTGCAGAATAACATTTACAAACTGAATTCTGCAATGGCACACAAAAGGGTCCTTACAATGGTTACCCTGAAAAAGTCATAACAAA
>NC_056737.1:1569555471-1569565471 GCF_019279795.1 Protopterus annectens
CCTTTCAGACGTCCAGCTATGATAAAACGAGCAAATATCTTTGTCTATTGAAAGGAGGAGATCGTGATGATGCAAACGGTGAAAGGCTTTGATCAAATTGGTCAAGTGAGAGGTGTATGTGCCGAGCCGAGATAATTAGTGGAATCTGAGGGAACAGACTACAGGAGAAACCGTAGGCATCTTCTTCCGGTGTCTGAATCGATATTGCAACATCATACCTGTGACAGACTCTAGATCTTAGAGCAACCCAGACAATGTTCATATTGAAGAACATGTCTCAGTACCTATTCCTGTTCCTGATGATGTCCCAGATGTCCTTAAAGTTAAACATTCTTTGAAGACAGTCCCAGTTGCTAGATCCAATTCTAATTTTTATGTTATACAATGTTGCATTTCTAGACCTAGTGTAAAATACACAGCAACCTGGCCATGATTTTTTTATATGTGTTTAGTTTTGTATGACTGCATGTCAAAGAATTAGTTCTGTATAACTGCATGACAAAGGAACATTTCTGTGTAACTGCATGCTAATGAATACTGTAATTTAGTATACAACCTATTTCTCAAAGAGAGAGGATGTAAAACCAAGCATATGTTGCAACTTTAAGAAGCAGTTCCAAGTGTAGGCACGTGAACATAAATAGTGAGCACGTGCAGGCAATACTGCCATTTTGAGAGAATAGCCAGAGTGTTAACATGTGTGAGTGTAGTAGTCAGTTTGCTTATAAGCTTAAGTTACATAATAAAGCTGCATGAAACAAACCCACAGCTGTTCATCTGTTTTATCCTGACCGGACGAGCGACAGTCAATATCCAAGAAATTGGCTGTCAGCTGGTTGATCATTCAAACATCTACTGTTATGGTATGTTTACTTAGACAACTATATTATGTTCATCATACTAATCAGTGCAGCAGTAGCCTTATATCATTTGGTAGATTACTTTTGCTTACTACATTTGGGAGGTGGAAGAAGAGTCCAGGAAGCCCTGGAGAATGTTCCTAGGAAAGCCTAATCTAGACCTAGAGAAAGAATCAAGCTTATAGTACTTTTTAAAAGTATTTAAAGAGGACCAAGCTGCAGCTTCTAGAATTCAACCCTTTTGAAGAAGCCACAGATGAAGCAAAGTCCCTTCAGAGTAGGCCTTCACCCTCCCTGGAATAGTTTTGTTGTGGTGAGTATAAATAGCCTTAGACAACCACTTGGAAATGGTCTCTTCTGACACAAGTTGCCCTTTTTCTTACCTTCACAAGAAATGAACAACTGGTTCAAAGATGTGAAATCAGAGTTGTCTGCAGACATTCAAGGTGTAGAGTATACTTTCTCCCTCATTTTTAGGTCCAGTAAAGAAAAGAAAATGGGGAGTTGGATAGTTTCAAAGACTCAAACAACTGGTGAAAGGCCGCCAAAAGGGGAATAAATGTACAAAATTTTAGCACTTTCGTTCTTTATTTTTTACAAAACTTCATCAGAAAATAAAACAGTACATACTACCAGTGTTTTTGAAAAAACCGCCAAACATTACATGGTTTAACCAGTGAATCATAGCAAAGAAAGTGTCAAGTTAAAATTTATCCTTAAAGCTGTAAACACATTCCAATAGCAATTCTGAACCTCAATTAAAACACCACAAAATGTTACTGATAAACATTCTCATGTGTGATTAAAATCCACTGGAATAAATAAAATTAATAAACCTAAAGTACCACTTCAAATCTACAATCTTTGTGCTAAAATAAAACACAAGATTTATATGCTCATTAAGGCCTATTTTTTTTTTATAAAGCTGCAAGTCTGATTTGCTATTCTACCTCATAACATTCAAGCAGAACATTGTAATTGTCAATAAAACCTTCCGTGTTAACTTTATCTAAAATGACAAAATTAAATTTCCTGAAATCAGTATATAAAAGGGAGTGCTTGGCTAAAGCACTGTTATCGTCTTTCTTTCTGATAGCCAGTATGTGCTCATATATCCACCATTTGGAGAGCGTATGCAAAGTTTTCCCAATGTAAAAACAGGTACACGTTTCACATTTGGCTATATAAACAATGCCAAAAGAATTGCAATCAATATCTCTTTTAATGGTCTTATTCACTCAGTGTACAAAAAAGCTAGAACAATTACTGATGTATCTGCAATATTTACATTTTCTGCATTTGAATGTACTGAATGTGGAAATGTTGACTTAATTAGAATGTTTGGCCCTTTCAATTATGTTTTTGACACTGGAGATTTTTTTTATAAGACATGGTTCATTTCCTAATGTTTCAGCCATGTCTGGATGTTCTAAAATGATCTTCCAATTGTTTTTGATGGTTTCCCTAAAGGCTGCCAAATCCATAGAAATAGGGAGAGGAAAAGCTCCCATAAATTGATTGTTGGAAACTTTGCTGGTGATTTCAGATACATTGGAAGTAGCTGAATGAATTTTTATTGTTGGGCATTTAAAAATCAGCTTTGCCTTGCCCTAAGTTCTTCAACTTTGTTTACTACGGCTTCCAACAAACTGCTAGAATACCCTCTTTCTGTGAACATGTTTGTCGAAAGCTGTGCCTCAGATGCAAAAACTATGTCCTCACTGGTTAGCCTGCTCAACCTGATGAACTGGCCTTTTCATGTGAAAGGGGTGCAGGATACTGTAATACATGCATTCTTTCTATACATTTTACTATGAAGAGCACCGGTGAGTTTTTATTTTTAAATTAATGTCAAGATAATAAATGATGGTTTTACCCAGTCCACTAATAGTGAATTAAAAAAAAAAAAATCAGTGCTTCTATTCAGACGACCAAAAAAGTGTAAAATGTATAAGTCGTGTCTCTCCAGGTGAAAAACTGGTCATCTATAAACAGTTTGTAAAAATAAATAAATAAATAAATTCTGTCATAATATTAATGTTGGGTAAAGTATTTTCCCAGGCGGCCGAGACCAAATTGGCAGAAAGTGGGGTCACTCATGTCCCCAAGGGTACTCCCATTTTCTGTTTGCAAATCTTGCCTTGGAACTTGAAAAAATTATTGTTGAAAACAATGTCCAATAGCTCACAGTGTTAATCCAAGTGTTCTAAAAAGAGGAAGACTAAGATATTCTCTGAAAAGTTCTATACCTTCTTGATGGCAAATGCAGTTCTAGAAAGACATAACATCAACAGAAATGAGAAAACAACAATGATCCAAGTTAATTACTCAAAAGCTCCAAAACATGTCATGAACCTTTAAAGTAAAACAGAGACTTTTGTACTAAAGGGTTTAGTATGTAATCCAAAAAGGATAGAAATTGGCTCAATCTTATAAAAATCAGCCGCAACAATAGGTCTAAACAGAGGATGGTCATGGTCTTTATGCACCTTTGGAATACCAAAGAAGCAGGCCATTTTTGGTTGGTGAATTCTCAAAAAAGTGTAGGTGTTGTGGTCTATCTCACTTTGACATAAAAGATGGAACAGAATGGTGTCAATATTTTTAAAATGTCTAGTAACATTTTCCATGGATACTTCTACATAACACAAGTCATCTGCTTGCGATGGACCCTCTTTACCCCGGAGCAGTAACTAAGGAGTCTCAGTACTTACCCCGGAGCAGTAACTAAGGAGTCTCAGTACCTACCACTGTCTCCAGTAAGGGAGTGTCACTAAAAGCAGGGAGAAAATTACACAACTTCGCCTAAGAGTACATCGGGAAAAAAAAAAGGTTCCAGTCCTGGGATTGGACTATATGCTTCACTGCAGGTCCCCAAATGAGTCTCCACACTAACCACTGCAGAGCACGGTGTCCCAGTTCTAGCTATCTGACACACTCACTCTTAAATGTCTGACATTCACACATACATACATTCTTAGGAAAGACTGACACAGATTTACCTGCGATTTCTTTGCCCAAATTACAAGGTAATGGCTGCCACCAGTCAAATACCCTTAAAAAGGGGTGTTCAATTATATTGGGCAGAATAAATATTGATACAAATAGCAGCGTGTAACTTAAGCAGTCAGGCTTTTCGGAGTGGCCCTGGTGTTATCGCAACAAGCATAAACACTCTCAAGTTATTAAAAGTATTTTCTAAATAACCAGCCACAGTAAAAGGTAGCAAAATATTTAATAAATAAAATGATTTATAACATGTAAATACTGAATAACGGATTCCAATAAACCACAAAGTTTCACCACACAGGAAATATGAAAATAACACTGCAAGATAAATTTCACACTGATTTAAAAAAAAAAAAAACTAACTATAGTTCCCTGACTACCTGAAGATTAACAGTCCCTATCTAATCTACATAACTCAGCAAGGCAAAATTATACTCTTACTTCTGCATGGCAAGATGAGAAATTATGCCACACTTAAGGCGGTCTGTCTGTCCTCAGCGAATGGAACTCCTACTCTGGAAAAACAACTACAACATGGTTTACTATCATATCATCGCACCGACTTTGTGCGAGTGTTCAGATTTCCGAATCACAATATTGGAAATCACAAGAATGAACAAACTAAATGTAAAATGCAGCATTTCGGCAAAGTCGACTTTACCGAAAATACTACACTTCTGGTCAACAATAACAAAATGCAAGCCCCCCTGCACCCCCACCCCTGCTACTTATATATACAAACTCTGAGATCGTGAGGAAAAGGGTACATTTCCGATTCCCACTACAGTGCGATCTACATTCAAAATGTTGAAATGCACAACAGCGAATGCACACTAACATTCACTGTTGTGCATTTCAACAATTTTTTCGTTATTTCAAACTGTCGAATTGGGCGATCGGACACACGAATTTGAACAAAGTCCAATCGCCCTTTTGATTGCAAACCCTACAACACAACTGATTTGGAAAACAACAGCATCAACAACTAATCTTTGACTGAGAGCCTGCTTTTATAGTAGATTTTTTTAAAGAAACAGGAAGCTGCTATGAGAATTCTACTCTCATATCGGACAGCTGCAGTGAAGATTCTGTTCTCTCAGCTATTGCACACAGTGACAGCACACCTAAGTCAGCTGACTCTGTCAACATACATTCAGAATTCTCTACAAAAAACAGCTACATTTGTTCAGCCACAAGAACACTGATTCAAACCACTTGCATAAATCAGAGTGATAATCAAAAGACAAACTTAATTACAAAATTACAGCTAGTCATACTGGCATATGTAACACAGGGCAATTTACAATACTCCAGCTAGTTATGCTAGCACAGATATCTAATATCCTCACACCGCTAATAAATTCAAAATGGATTTATTGTATGCAGAAGTGTCCATGAGAACAATACTGCCACTTTTGTCTGCTTTCATAATGTGGATGTTTTTGTTTTCACTAAGTTCTTTAAGGGCCACTCTTTCTTGGGGTGTTGGATTATAAAATCTTGTTTTTTTTTTTGCCCACACATTTTCCACGTTAATTTTCCACAAGTTTCATGAAACACCTGTTAAGTATGATGGAAGGAGAGACTGTAGGTACTCTTAATGAATGACTTTGTGAGTGTCCTTAAAATAAGGAATGTCCCTCAATACACACTTCAAATTCACATTTCAAATTAATAACTTTAAATCAAGTATGACCTTGACCAAATTGGCATTCTGCATTGTAATAAAGGTAAAAATCCTTCTGTAACACAGATGAATGACTTTGATCGAGAACAAATGTACTGAGATTAACTATGTCACCAGTAATCTCTAGCCCTTCAGAGTTTTGTTGTGGTGAGTATAAACAGGCTTAGATAATCACTTGGAAAAAGCCTCTTTTGACACAAGCTCCCCTTCTTCTTACCTTCACAAGAAATGAACAACTGATCCAAAGATCTGAATGATTTAGTTCTGTCAAGATAGTACCAGAGTTGTCTGTGGATATTCAAGGAATGGAGTGTACTTTTTCCCCTCATTTTTAGGTTCAGGGAAAAAGTGAAAATGGGGAGATGGATAGTTTGGCTTAAAGTAAACTCAGATACCACTTTGGCAATAAAAGAAGGATTAGTTCTCAAAGAAATCCTGTCACTGTATACAATAAGATAGGACTGACTCACCCTAACAGCTTGCAACTCAGATATTTTCTTGCAGAGGTCAGAACAATCAGAAAAACTACTTCTTTCCATGTTAAGAACCACAAGTTAGCCAGGTTAGCTGGTTCACATGGAGCAAGTGTTAGCTTCTCCAATACAATAAGATCCCAAGAAGGGGTGACTGTTTTCCCTGAAGGCCTCTTATGCAAAAACCCTTTTAACATTTTGACATAAGAATGAAGTGAAAGAGGGGGATCCATGGGCAGACATGCTGAAATGGCCAATAAATGAACCTTGGCAGAGGAGTAAGAAACGCCATAGAGTAGTAACACACAAATACTGTAAAAACAAGAGAACAACTTGCCCGGAATGGGTGCTAGTTATGTTGCTGGCACCAACTAGAAAACCTTTTCCATTTACTAATATATGATTTTCTAATAGCACTTTACTAATACATGATTTTCTAGTAGCAGGCTTTTCTTGCCTCCATTAGTACCTGCTTCACAGCCTCAGTAAACAGGTGCCTAAAGGGAATTAAGACCCTATCAGCCAGGTAGTCAACTGAAGTTGGCTGGGTTCCGGGTGCATCAAACATCTGTGTTCTTGTGTGAACAGATTCAGTTTGTGAGGAAGCTTGTGGTAATTGCCCCCTGGCCATTTCCAAAAGGAGGTAGAATCAGTGTTACCTGGGCCAGTAGGGTCACCACAATGATCTAGGATCAGTAGAAAGGGTGGAAAAGAATACAAGAATATTCCTGTCCATGGAAAAGAAAAATCAAGTAATCTGTATTCCAGGCCTTCCTTCATGGAATTCCAGAGCAGAATCTTACCAGCTGATTGCTCACAGAGGAGACAAATAGGTCTACCAGAGGCAGACTGGCATAAGGATTAAGGTGTTTACCTTATGAATGCAAGGTTCAATTCTCACATGGGGTAATTGGCTAGGCTTAAAATGGCCAACAGGGCAGTTAGCCTAGTAGTAATCTATGAACCTATGAACGCTCCAAAAATAGATCAAATATTAAAAGGTATCGTGATCTAGTTTCCATTCATAAGGGTCTGCCCTTGTCCTGCTCAGCTTGTGTGCTACACGATTGTGCTCTGACAATGCAGAATGCCTGTAGAGAGAGACTGTGCTGTGAAGCTATATCCCAAGCTAACACTGCTAATCTGCAAAGGAGGTACAACTTGATTCCCCCTTGCTTGTTGATGTACCACATGACTGCATTACTGTCTAACACTTGAAGAGGTGCTGGGAATCAAAGATGATTAGTGCCTTGATCAGGGCAAGTATCTCTTTTAAAGTTTTGTGCTCGTCTCTGTCCATGATGTTCCACACACCATGCACTTTTATCCCTCCTGAAACTGCTCCCCAAGCATGGCTCAGGCATCCGTGGTGACTGCTGCTTTGGAACAAGGAGAGAGAAGGGAAGACCCAGATTTAAGGCCATCTGCCATCTCCACCAAGTGATTTATTTTCTAACAAACCCCAGTACTGGGATTTGAAAGGACAAATGATCTTGGTTCTGGGACCAGAGACCTCAGATACCATTGCATCTTTCTCATGAGGAGTCTTGCCAGGGGTATCAAAAGAATCATAGATGCCATGAGACCCAAAGCCCTGAGGTATTCTTTTGTAGTAACCAAAGTTTGAATGGAAACCTTAGAAACAGATCTAAAAATCTACTTTGTCCTGTGGCAGAAACGCTCTTTAAATGGAGGTGTCTAGCTGACACTCCATGAACACCGTCCTGTGTGAAGTGGTCAAAAAAAGACTTTGGAATGTTTTCTTGGAATCCCAACTTGTGTAAGAGATCTTTCTCTCCCAAGTGGGAGATTCCTGACACTCTGAAAATGACTTTGCAAAGACAAGCAAGTCATCTAAACATGTAAAAAATGTGGATAACCTGCAACCTATAGCAAGCCGTAACTGGCGCTAGATACTGTGTGAACATTCTTGGTGCAGTGGATAGTCGAAAGGGAAAGGCAGAGAACTGATAATGTGGTCCAGACGCACAAAAATTTAGAAGCAAATGAAGTCTGGATGAATAAGAATGTGATTAGATCTGTTAAATCTAATATTACCAGGAAACCTGAATGAGAAAGAAAAGATAACAGGTTGTGAAGTGACATAATTTTGAAATTGGGCACTATCACAAACAGACTTAGGGAAAAAATATCCAGAACTGATCTCCAAACACTTTCTTTGGCATTAAAAAGCATCCATCAATAAAAACCTTTACCAAAGTGGAAAGGAGGAACTGGTTCTATCACCCCTGGGGCAGCATGTGATGAAGGATAGGTGGAAATTCATGACTCTGGCCTGGTGGATGAGGGATTAACCCATGGAAAGGAGTAATTTCCTCCCACTGCAATTTGTAGCCTTGATGATCTTCAGAACTTTTTTTCTGAAAGTATCTGCTGCAAAATAGAAAAGAGGAGAACCACACTTTCTGGAAGGAAAATGGGGCTGCTAGGCTGGGAATGTGGGGGACAAAGTCCCTTAAATAGTCATTCTGACTTGATGGACTGTCCTTGGCTTTGGGAGATTCCAGAATTTTTTTATGAACTGCTTTGACATTTCTTATTAAATGTTTGTTTACTTGCATTTTGTTGAAATTATTAGTTTTGGCAAAAACAGTTGAGAGGTTAGAGAATCCCTTAGAAAATGTGGAAAAAGAAGGCTGAAAAATCTTGAGGTTTCCTGTTATCAACTTACCCCTTTTTCATCATTCTTTTTGATCACCTCTGCAGCAGACGGGTCAAAAACTAAATCTTTAGCCAAAGGAGAATTTAAAATCTCATTTTGATCATCATCTGGGAGGTTCTGAGAGTGCAGCCAAGCAAAACTCCTCAAAAAGTACCAGTGGCCATTGCCTGGAAGAAGTATCAACTGACTCATACATACACTACAAACAATGAGAAGTGACCTGAACAACAGAAGTAACCAAAATATTCAAAGCAGATATTTTCCCACAAGAAGAAACTGCAGAGGAAACATTCCTTATACTTTTACAATTAGTCAGACCAAACTAAGATAAGAGTCTGACAATTCAAAATTTTGGAAATCAAAGTTGCGGAGCCTTACACTTTTTCTCCCATGCCTATCAATGATCCTTCCAGCCATATCAGTAACACCAGGATTGGAATTAACTAAATGTTTAGCATTAGGATTAACTAAAGCTTCTGCTGTTGGGTCAGGTTTGGGAAAAGTGTCTAAAAACTAAAAAGACTGTGGAACTTTACATATTTGTCTTTTTGAGGTGGCTAGCACGAAAACTGACAGCAGTAACACACCCTCTAAAGCTGATGAAACTGGAGGAAATGGTGAAGGATCTGAAAATTCCTTCTCTTAACAGCTCATAGCATTTTCAGAAGGACTAATGAAGCTCAGTGTTCTACGACTGAAAACACTGACACATTCAGGAAACTCTCTCACAGAAAAAGAAACACCCAGCGGAGGATTCAAAAAACAATCTCTCCTCAGAGTCTGAATCATAAATCTGAGGAAAAAAACTGTATCTGTGCCTTCATCTTACTTGTTCAGATTCAATCTTGAATCTCTTCAGGAAAAGATGTATCCCTCTTACGTTTACCAGAAACTATTTATAAGAAGGATCAATAGCCTGAGTTAAGCCCTGAGCCAGACCATTGTACAAGGAAATTTGAGGAGGAGTATCATGTTACTTTTCTGTTTTCTTTTTGACAGGAAAAATGGGGCCAACAATGTTATTAGTGGCAGCAGGACCTTCCCCTGGAATGAGCACAACATTCCGACAAAAAAAAGTTTTCCCTATTCCCTCTCTCAGGACCAACAAGAGTGGCTCTTACTTTTCCACTGAGGGGACCCCATAAGCCGCAGAGGACATGGTTAGCCCTGGTCCATACTGGCTACAGGTATTACAACACAGGGTTCTGGGGTAAAAGAAGAGTGGTATGAGGTACAATTAATGCCCATACCAAAGTCACTCACCTGTGCTGATGCAAACTGCCAGCCT
>NC_056737.1:1569567971-1569587971 GCF_019279795.1 Protopterus annectens
TATTAAAACAATACAAATGATCCCGTATACGTTCTCGCAGAGAACGATTGGTCTTGCCCACATAAAACATAAAACATCTCTGGCAGGTGGCTACATATACAAGGTTCCTTGTATTGCAGTCTGCTCGACACCTAATCTGCCAGAGTTTACCATCGTTGGAGTTCCTGAAAAATCTGGACATATCCACATAAGAACACTGAGGGCATGAACCACACCTTCTAGTTCCTAAATCAATCGCTGAACTCGTCAGCGTATTCGTGGCAGATAAGTTAGGAAAACACAGCTGCTGTTTCAAATTCTTAGAATTATTGAAAGCATATTGCGGGCAATTCCCTACAATCTTGCAAATCTCCTTATCTACAGTTAACATATTCCAGTTATTTGTTATTGCCTTCTGAAACAACTCCAAGTTCTTGACATACGGTATGAGTATACGTTGTTGTGTATTGCCCATACCACTTGACTTACTCTTATACGCATGTTCATGATCTGAATAGTAGGGCTTACCCCTACAATCCCTCAACTTAACCACATCATTGCAAACTTTCTCAACCACTGTATATTCATAGCCCCTCCCACATACATCATTCCTCAATTTACTTAACTCCTGATGAAAAGAAACATCATTGGAGCAAAGTCTAGAAATTCTTAGACCTTGTCCTTTGACCACATTAACAAAAGTTCTAGGGTGATGCATGCTGTCAGCCTGCAGAAACGATGTTATATGACATTTCTTCCTAAAGACATTTGTATTATAGAGACTGCCTTCACGAGTTATGGTAACATCTAAAAAAATCGATGGATACATTAGAGTAATCCATCGTAAATTTAAGGAAACAGTCCAGCCCATTGACATGTTCCAGAAAAGAACTCAATTCGGCAACTGTGCCTTGCCATAGGAGAAAGAGGTCATCCACGAAACGTCTATAAAAGACAATCCGTGGATGAACTAATAAGACCTCTCTCTCCCATGCCGCCAACACAAGGTTGGCATATGTGTTGGCACAGCTGGTGCCCATCGCCACACCAGTACTTTGCCGATACAGCCTGTCTGAAAACATGAAGAAATTGTTGTCAAGTACAGTTTCAAGAAGCAATGTCAAGAAATCAACATCAGTAACCGATAAGGTTTCACACAACAGGTTTTTTACCATTGCAATACCATCAATATTAGGTATGCAGGTAAATAGGGAAACTACATCTAGAGTGACCATAAGAAGAGTCTCCACATTGCCAAACTCTCGAACAAACTTATAAAGGTCAGTTAAAAAATGCCCAGTATCCCTCAGGACATGCTGAAACCTGTTGAGGTATGTATATATATGTATATATATATGTATGTATATATATATATATGTATGTATATATATATATATATATATATATATATATATATATATATATATATATATATATATATATATATATATATATATATATGTATATGTATATGTATATATGTATATGTATATATATATATATATATATGTATATATGTATGCATATATGTATATATATATATGTATATATGTATGTATATATATATATATATATATATATATATATGTATATATGTATGTATATATATATATATGTATGTATATATATATATATGTATATATGTATGTGTATATATATATATATATATATATATATGTATGTATATATATGTATATATATATATATATATATATATATGTATGTATATATATGTATATATATATATATATATATATATATATATATATATATATATATATGTATATATATATATATATGTATATATATATATATATATATATATATATATATATATATATGTATTTATATATATATATATATATATATATATATATATATATATATATATATATACATATATATATACATATATATATACATATACATATATATATACATACATATACATATATATATATATATATATATATATATATATATATATACATATATATATATATACATATATATTCTTTTTGTTGACTGTGTATCCCAGAGAATTCAACAAAGCCAGATATTTCATAAGTATGTGCTTGCTGTCCGCTTGGATCAGGCAGTCGTCCAAATAGGGGTATATTTGTATCCCTTGAAGTCTGCAGTAGGCAATTACTGATGCCAGGCATTTCGTGAATACTCTGGGCGCAGTAGATAAGCCAAAGGGCAAAGCAGAGAAATGATAATGGGTTGAACCTGCAAGAAATCTGAGGTATCTTCTGCAATTTTGTCTGATTGGGACATGCAGGTATGCCTCCTTGAGGTCCAATGTTACCAGCAAAGACTCCTTGCCCAGCATGGGAAGAAGCTGCTGTAAAGTGAGCATCTTGAATTTTGTGCAGTAAAAATGTGTTTAGGATGGATAGGTCCAAAATAGGTCTCCAATCTTTTCCCTTCCTTGGTACCAGGAATAGTCGGGAATAAAAACCTTGACCTTGTTCGTGAGTAGGTACCTCTTGAATAGCTTTCATGTCCATGAGATCTGAAATTTGACTTTGTGCCTCTGCCCTTTGATTGTGTGGCAGGTTTGGCATGCCTCTCATTTTTGGAAGGGTGTGAAAATGGAATCTGTAGCCTCTGTTTATAATGTCCAGGATCCATTTGTCTTTTGTGACAATATGCCAATTTTTTGAAAATAATGCCAGTTTTCCGCCCAAGGGTGCTGCCATTTGAGCCTTGCTTGGCACGCAAAGGGGAAAGTCATTGGGCTTGCATTCTGAATGGCTGCGAACTATCCTCACCACCTCTTTGTGTAGGAGCTTGCCATTGTCTGCCTCTAAACGATCCTTGGGATTGCCCTCTGCCCCTCGGGCGCCTGTATCTACCTCTTTGGGGTCTGTCCGTGGCTGGAAAGGACCAATTTTTGGAAGGCCAATTTCTACTGAAACGTGGGGGTTGTACCTGTAGAAAATATTTCACTGTTTGCATTGATTTAGCCTTTTCCTCCATTTTCTTTAATACCTCCTCAGCATTAGCACCAAATAATACATCCTTTTGTAGAGGGGCATCTAGTAATTTAACTTTGACATGATCTGGTAAGGTTTGTTCCTTGAGCCAGGCATGTCTACGTATGACTGATCCTGTAATAGTAGCTCTACATGAGGCCTCTAGAGCATCAAAACCACATTGCAACGTATGTTTACCCACTTGTTCTGCACTATGCATCAAATCCTGCAACTCCTTCAAGTCTGGTTGTTCAGGTTGTGAAATTTTACTTCTCAATTGTGATAACAGAAACTGTTGGTACTTTAGCATATGGAACTGGCAGTTTAATGCCCTCATGGTTAAGGTGGCCGAGGTATATACCTTTTTTCCCCACCTTTCTAAGGATCTGGAATCTCTCTCGGAAGGTAATGGATTTTAGCAGTGGAGGCCTTAATTCCCTTGGGGCCCTGTGAGATAGTTTCTGGGTCAGCCGCATGGCTTTTGTATAGAAATTGGTGAGAGTCAGGAACCCGGTAGTACCTGTCAGGCTTGACTGGGGCTGGAGGTAAAGAATCTGGGTTAAGGCAGGCCTCCGAGTACACATCATCTAGTATGTCCAAGACAGGAGGTATAGCCAGAGGCCTGTGCTGAGGTAGCAAGAGAAAATCCCTAAGCCTTTTCTTGGAATCTGAGTACTCTTGGCCTTCCCAGTGGAAGTGTTCCCTTAAGGTATGCAAGGTTTCCCCAAGTGAGCAATCCTCTGGGGGGGATACAGAGGGAATGGACTCCTCTGCATCAGAATCTTCAAAAGGGGAGTAAGAATGTTCCTGTTCATCAGAGTGCTCTGATATAATGGAGGCCTGATCAGAGGAGGGGGATTCTTCCTCCACTCTGGGCCTTTTGTCCAGAGGGGGTTGAGAACCCCTGATAAGAGTAATTAAATCCTCAGCCATTTTAAGCATCTGTTTTTTAGGCATGGGGCCTGGAGATGGGCCCTGTGTAGCTTGTCTCTTAGAATGCATGGCTGTTTTAGACTTAGTGAAAGCCTTGATGGAAAAAGAAGAGGAAGGTCTGAAGACACCTTGAGAGGAGGCAGACCTGTCTACATTTTGAGATTCATCACCAAGAGTGGCTTCGGTATCTGTAGTCGGGGTGTGGGCCGAGGAGCCTGCGACCGCAGGCACAGAAGACACCGCCAATGAAGTGTCGTCGGTAGTCAGGGGCTGCGTAGGCGCCTCGCTGAGAACCGGACCACCTGTAGTCGGCTTTGGCGTGGTGTCGGTAGAGGCCGCGGACCTCGTGTGTCGGTGCTTATCTTTGCGCTTTTTAGTCAAAACTGGAGTCGGAGTATCCGACGACATAATATAGTTACATTTTTTGCCAAAAAAATGCTGGGCGAACTCCGCCCGACGCTTAATGATGCATTTGTTGAATGTAGCACAAAAACGACAGACCGAGACTTCGTGGTCTGGGCCTAAACAAGGAATACAGAGGGAATGAAAATCCTTATGCGGTATTTGCTTCCCACATGAAATACAATTATTAACTTTGACATCGGTCTGAGGCAAGAAAAGTTTCCCCAACGGGGTACTTAGCTTTCAAGAAGACTTCGGTTGCAAAATTTTTGTAATTTCAGGAGCTGGCCGACCGGCACTTGCAAACTGCTTCTGCTTCGGGCACCGCGCGGCAAGAAAGACTGAAGAAAATGGTGTTGGCTGGTTCTTTTATACCCCTGTCACACTGACGTCAGGGAAGAAGCGACGACAACCGACGCCGGACCTAGACTTTGGAATTCGGCCGACAGAGGACCAGCCTGACGGCAGGAGAACCCATCTGTTATGACTGCAGCTGTATGCACGATGAACATCAGAACCAAATACAAAAGAAGAAAAAGAGACCAGCAGCTGTAGCATCAAGATTTCTTTAATCTGATGGTAGTACAAACTACATATCCATCAGGTGGGATGAGGGCACAAACCGGTTTCGGCAAATGGTTACAATGCCTTCCTCAGTGTGACTGAATCACACTGAAGGAATCACCCCATGCATCCTGGAAAACTCTCTGGGATCTTTTGAACCACATTTTTCCACTCTTCTGGCCTTTAGGATAAGGTCTTAAAGGTACAGAAAAACGTACTCCAAGGGCAGAGAGAGTCTTCCCTTCCTGCTCACAGCGGGTTAGTGTGTCTTTTACTTTGGGTCCAAAGAGTGACACACCATCAAAAGGGGCATTAGTGAAAGTAGACAAAGGGCTCTGCAAAATTGCACAAGCACATCCAGAAGTGTCTCTTAAGGGAATCTCTGGAACCTGCTTCCCTAGGATATGTGCCTCGTGGAGGAGTTGACAATGGAATTTAAGGTAGACAGCTGGGAGGAGAACTTCTCATTCACCCCCGCAGCTAATGAACCTTGTAGAGTATCTCCTAGCTCTTTCAGGAGATCTCTTTGTAGCTTTGTAAAGTGGGATAGGTAGTTCAGCGATCGCAGTGAGAATGCCGCTGACGAAAAGACACGCTTCCCATATATGTCCATCATTCAAGAGTCTTTATTCGGAGGATGAACAGATGAGGAAGTGTCTGCAAGTTCCTTCCTGGTGGCTGCTGCTACCACCACAGCATCTACAGGTACCCCCTTAGTTAGAAAATCATTTCCCAAAGGAGCTGACAAGAATTTGTTTGGCCTACAAGGGACTGGCTCCAGAGTGTCAGGTGACTCCCACGCCTTTCAACTAACCAGGTCCATTAGCTCATCGAAAGGCGGAGACACCCAGGAGGCTGAAGGTTGAGATCCAAAAGCCTTCAGGTACACTCACTCCTCATCAGAAGGGGTGGTGGTCTGCCAGCCGCCTCTCTGCATCAGGATCTCTACAATATCTGCAAATGAGATATCATCAGAGGACGACCGTGGGGACCCTTCCGACTCATCGAGTCGAGTGTCTGAAGTGACGGACTCATCTGGGGAGTCTATGTGCTTACTCCTGCAAGTTCTCTTCCGAGGTGGCTCCTCAGAAGGATATTATGGGGAGGCCTCGGAGGAGAGGGGTTCGCCCATTCGGGGATCCTGAGGCTCTGGATCTCTGCTGTCCTGTGGAATGGGTGATGCCGAAACAGTAGCCGGTGCCTTAGGGGGACGAGTACTATTATCCTTCTGTGGTGCTGAATGGGAAGACAACACACTCACCGAAGACTCCCTCAGCTCCGCGGAGACAGAGGAAGGCACTGGAAACAATGAGATTGGGCCCGAGGCCGATGTGGGAGCAAGGCTAACCTGGGCCAACCCCCCCGAGGAGTAGACTTGGGGCCAACCGGGAAACCCCGGCTCCCAGACTCCCCGGATGGCACCAAGAGAGTCAGAGCAGATGTCGGCTCCACGAACACCGAAGGGGGTCCTGGAACCGATGGATCCACAGTAAGCAGTACCAAGCACTCTGGCCTCGAAGGATCAGCTTGGCTAGGAGGAGGAACAACAGTGGGTATAATTGGTACAGTCTGCTCCGAGCCCAAATGGGTGGGAGCCGAGAATAATTTAGTCAGCACCGGCAACTTCAGGAGGCTGCCCACCACCCATTCCATGTCAGTGTCTGATAAGCTCCTGGTGGACCTGGAAGATAGGGATGGAGAGTGAGACCTGTGCAGAATTGGAGATCTCAACATCGGAGAAACCGGTGAAATATCCATGGACCGGCTCAGAGTAGAGGTATCTTGCAGCTCCGAGGACTTTGGAGCCGAAGTACCAGGCTTGTCAACTAATATGACCTCAGACGGCTCCAAGGACTGTGGACCCGAGGAGGTAGTGGCCTTGGAAATTTTTGGTAGTTTGACTGGAGGCTCCGACTGAGCCGATGTTGCAGGTGAATGTCTTTTTTTGAGACTTTTCCTTTTTAGAGGAAAGAGAAGAGGAGGAGGAGGAAGAACTATGGATAGCTTCCTCAAAAGTTGGCTTTAAGAGCCCCTTCAGAATCAATTTGTTTCTCCTTTCTTGAAGTACTCTTGCACTGAAAGAGTGACAAAAAGTGCAGTCTACTTGTAGGTGAATAACACCAAGGCAATAAACGCATATGACACGCCCATCAGTGACGGACATTTTTTGTGAGCACTTCTGGCATTTTTTAAAACCTGAAGGCTTATCTACCCTCTCTTTTGGATCTTTAGACATAGTTGACGTAAGACCACAAAAGCAACAAGAAAAATGTTGCTATTGAACAGCAAAAACTACACTGAACAGTAACTATGGGAAACGCAAGGAAAAAGAGAACCTGGGAGAAAAAAGACAAAATTAACTACCAGCCTTCTAACTTAAATGGGCAAATAGCTCTCTAACTTAAACGAGCTACTGAAAAACTTAACAGACAGAAAAGTACAGTTGTGTACACTTACCATAAATGTAGATGTTCGAATATATTCACTGTTGCAGTCATTACATTTGGGTAATCTGCTGGCAGGTTGCCCTCAGTCGGCCTGATTAACAATGTCTTGGGTCCTGCGTTGGTTGCTGCCCTTCTTCCAGGACGTCAGGTCATCAGGGGTATAAAACATGCAACCGACGCCATTACATCAGTTTTTCATGCCCCAGATGTCAGGTGCCCCCAAATGGGGAGCAAATAAAATTGAAAACACAAAAAATATACCTCCAACCAAAAGCAAATACATCAAAAGGGCTTTTAAGCATAGTAAAAGAAAGTAGAGGTATAGCCAGAGAAAAAATAGGGGGCTGGAGGGAGGGTAACCAGAACTGCAGTGAATACACTCAAACATCTACATTTATGGTAAGTGTACACAACTGTACTATATTCTTCGTGTTTCACTGTTGCAGTCATTACATTTGTGTAGATTCCCAAAGCTATGGCTGGGTGGAGGGAATTATACAGCATTAGGACCAGCTATAATGCCCAGCAGGACAGCAGTGGCAAAGCCAGCTCTGGATTTAAGAAAAGTGGTAAATGGTAATGTTTGGTGAAAGTATGAACTGAGCTCCAGGTAGCAGCTTCTAGAATGTCCCTGGTAGGAACACCTCTGAGAAAGGCTGCTGAAGTAGATGCAGCCCTGGTGGAATGGGATCTGAACCCCTGGGGGATAGTTTTTCCATGGTGCTTATAGCAGAAACGAATACAATGGCTTATCCATTTGGAAATGGTTTACTTTGAAATAGCCTTTCCCTCTGCCCTTGCAGCAAATGCTACCAGCAGTTGTTCAGATTTTCTTTGAGATTTAGTCCTGTTTAAGTAAAATCTAAGTTGTCTGTGTACATCCAATGAATGCAGAATCCGCTCCCCCTTGTTCTGTGGATTGCAAAAGAAAGTTGGCAAATTAATTGTCTGATTAAGAGCTACACTGTATACCACCTTATGCATGAAGGATGGGTTGGTCCTGAGAGATACCCTGTCCGCATGAAAAATGATCAATTCTTGTGCAAAATTTGTCCAACTGACAGTTCTGGGGTGAGGCAAAAAGATCTATGTCTGGGTTCCCCCATTTGCGTGTCAACATGTTGAAAAGCCGTGGTTCCAGTTTCCATTCGTGTGGATCCATGAGATTTCTGCTTAGTTCGTCTGCCAGAGTATTCAGCTTTCCTGGCAGGAATTGAGCTTGTAGTTGTACTTGATAGCTCAAGGTCATGTTCCACAATGCCATGGCTAGTCTGCAAAGGGGGTAGGAGTGTGTACCCCTCTGCTTGTTTATGTACCACATAACTGTGGTGTTGTCCGTCTATCAGTAATTGTCCTGGATGAAGGTAGTCCTTGAAGGCCATCAGTGCATTCTGTACAGCTAGCATTTCTTTTTGATTTATGTGAAGGTGCATTTGATTTGGGCTCCATTTTCCCTGAATGCACTTCCCTGCCAGATGAGCACCCCATGGATAGTCTGATGCGTCTGTAGTTAGGGTTTGGGCGGCAGGGGGTGGTGTGAATGGCAGTCCCTTGTTGTAGTGGCAGGCCTCTGCCTACCATAGGAACTCTAGGTGCAGGCAAGGTATGATAGGAATCATTTTTTCCAGGCTGTGACAATGCTGACTCCATAGACTTTTTAAATACCACTGAAGTTTCCTCATATGCAGTCTTGCATATGGAATCAGAAGAATGCAGGAGGCCATGAACCTCAAGGCTTGCAGTATTTGCCTTGCAGAAAGCAGGGTTTTTGTGGCCACCTGTTTGAAGTAAGTTATCAAATGAATTTGCGTCTCTGGCGTAAGGAAAGCCATCTGGGCAGTTGTATTCAAGCTTGCACCCAGGAATGTAATTTTTTGAGAGGGTACCAGTTGTTATTTCTTTTCGTTTATAATGTACCTAGAAAAGTTAGAACCCTTTTTACAAACTCCAGATATTTTAGAAGAATGTCCTTGTTTTCTGCCTGAATTAGACAATCCTCCAGGTATGGATATATTTGAATATTTCGCTGTCTGCAAAATGCAATTACTGGAGCCAGGCACTTTGTAAAGACCCTGGACGCAGTAGATAAGCCAAAGAGCATTGCAGGGAACTGGTAATGCAAGTAGTCTGCTTTGAAGCGGAGGTATCTTCTGCAAAATTCCCTGACTGGGATATGCAGGTAAGCCGCTTTTAAATCTAGAGTTGTCAACCAGGCATCTTTGCCTAGCATAAGAAGTAACTGGTGAAGAGTCAGCATCTTGAATTTTGGGATGTCCAGAAAGGTGTTTACAGCAGATAAGTCCAGAATTGGACACAATGATTTGTCTTTTCTAGGTACCAGGAAAAGTCATGAATAGAAACCTTGTCCCTTTTCCTCTTCTGGTACTAGTTGAATAGCCTCCATGCTCATGAGGGAAAGTACTTGTTTCTTGGCCTCTGCCCACTGATATGGGGGCAGGTCTGGCCATCCGTGTGGAAATGAAATCTGTATCCCTGGGATACTATATTTAACACGCATTTGTCCTGGGTTATAAGTTGCCAGTTTTCCCCCCAAAGGGGCGGCTAAAAGGTAAGTGCTTGGTAAGTGTAAAGGGAAGTCACTGAGACTGCTTACCATAGGGAGGTGTCTTGTTGTTTCCAGATTTGGAAGAGGAAGCACCCCATTGTTTTGTTCTGAAAGTCCCTTGGGACTGAAACCTGGTGCCTTTGGAATGTCTGGGCTTGACTTGAGTGGCTCTTGAAGAAACTGGAAAGGACCAGTTCTTAGTAGGCCAGTGCGTATTAAATCTTGCAGGTTGCACTTGTAAGAAATATTTCACAGTTTGCATAGATTTAGCTTTATCTTCCATTTTTTAGAACGTCTTCAGCCTTATTACCAAAGAGACGGTCCTGTTGTAAAGGAGTATCCAACAATTTTGCTTTAATATGATCAAGCAGAGTTTGCTCCTTGAGCCAAGCATGCCTTCTTAGCACAGACCCAGTTACAGCAGCCCTGCAAGAGGCCTCCAAAGAATCAAAACCACATTGCAAAGTACGTTTTCCAACTTGTTCAGCTGAATGCAATAGATCCTGTAAATCTTTATTTTCCACACAGTCAGAAAAATCAACATAATTTTCTGTTTAAGCAGTCCCTTGATATGCTGCTGATATTTTAGCATATGAAATTGACAGTTTAAAGCCCTGACTGCCAAGATTGCAGAAGTGTAAACCTTCTTACCCAATCTATCCAGTGCCATGGAATCTCTATCAGAAGGGGTAGGATTTTTAGCAGTAGAAGGCTTAATGCCCTTGGGACCCTGAGAAATGGTTTCAGGATCAGCAATAGGATTTTTGAAAAGGAATTTGTGGGAGTCAGGAACCCTGTAGTATCTGTCTGGCTTACAAGGAGCCAGAGGCAGAGAATCAGGAGTCGTACTAGATTCTGAAAAAACATCAACAATGTCTAGAACAGTAGGTAGGCTTATGCTGAGGAAGAAGAAGAAAATCCCCAAGTCTCTTTTTAGATTCAGAAAAATCCTGACCTCCCCAGTGGAAATGTTCCCTTAAGGTATGTAAAGTTTCCCCAAAAGAAAAATCCTCAGGGGGAGAAGCAGAAGGAATGGAATCTTCTGCATCAGAGTCCTCATAAGCAGGTATAGACAATTCCTGTTCATTAGAAGAGTCAGAAGAAATAGAATCCTGTTCAGAAGATTCATAGTCAATATCTTGCCTAGGCCTCTTAGAAGGGGGGGGGGGTTGGCTACCCCTAATCAGAGTAATTAAATCTTCAACCATTTTGATCATTTGTTTTTTAAGCATAGGGGCCTGCACATGTGGCCTAGGCATAGTTTTTTTAGACATAGGTCGAGATTTTGGTTTTAGTTTTGAAGATGGCGTCGGTCTAATATACAAATCTGTAGGCCTGAAAACACCCTCAGAAGCTGGTGCCTGCACAGTGGCTCGGGACCCATCCAAGGTAGAGACATCTGCGGGTTCCATAATTGAAGCATCTCGCAGCATATCGGACTCCGAATGGGTCTCAGTAGAGGCCTGCAAATCAGAAGTAGTGGGTATCAGGGGCTGCGAAAGCGCCTCACTGAGTACCAGTGTCAGCAGTTTTGGACCTCTACGGCCTGTCTCTGTCTTTTTCTTTACATTTATTTTAGGTATTCCGGTAGCTGGATTGCTAACAGACAACATTTCTATATAATTAAAGTGTGAGACAAAATATTTAGAAGCAAAAATGTACCGATGTTTGATAGTGCGTTGATTAAATAAAGCACAAATCCGAAAGCAAGGTACGTCGTGGTCAGGGCCTAGTCAAGGAATACAGTACAAATGGAAATCCTTATGAGGTATTTGCTTCCCACAAGTAATGCAATTATTAACTTTTACTGACATCGCTAAGGAGCAAGAAAAAGTTTCCCCAATGGGGTACTTAGCTTTTTAGTTGAAGACTTCGGATCTGAAACTTGAAAACGAAAATTTCAGGAGTCGGCCAACCGGCACTTGCAAACTGCTTTTGCTTTGGGCACCGCGCGGCAAGAAAGATTGATGTAATGGCGTCGGCTGCATGTTTTATACCCCTGATGACCTGATGTCATGGAAGAAGGGACAGCAACCGACGCAGTACCCAAGACTTTGTTAATCAGACAGACTGACGGCAACCTGCCAGTAGATTACCCAAATGTAATGACTGCAACAGTGAAACATGAAGAACATCAACAACCACTACAAGGGATACCATTAGGCCTACAAGGAGACAGCAAAAGCCATACCAAAGGGGAAAAAACTATCACTATCTAACAGTAATGCAATAAAATGCACAACAAATTAAATATAATTAGAAGATAAGCTATCTATTAGCAAATATAACAGTTTAGAGGAAAAATAAGAGAAAATTTGTCACAACTTAGCCAAGGCCAAGATGAGCGCATCCAACCTTGTAAAGCAGCAAACGAGATCTGGGGAATTACACCACTGCATTGTGGGATACCTTCTTGCTATGAGCCAGGTTTGAGACTTTCAGCTATGTATTCGGCCGAGTTCCGAACCCATCATTGTAAAAATGAAGGTGAGACAGGACAACATAACAACTGTCTTTTAGTCAGCACAGATCAAGCTGAATGATGGTTTGCGCATGAGAAAGTTGCCCTGAAACATTGGAAACTGGTCAGCTGTTATATCCTACGCAGAATACAACCTGTACAGCTAATATTACTGCAGTAGTGATCATTCAGATGAACATCTTGGTTTATTTTTTTATTTATTTATTTTTTTTTAACAATAACTGCTCTTCAGATGAACATTTTTTTTAACAGAGGAGTTCCAATGGAAGATGACTGAATCAAACATTTTATATAGCCCACCTAATCATGAAGGGATTCACATCTAGATCAGGGGAGGACATCGTGCCTCTTTACTCATCCCTCATCAGGCCCATAATTGAGTACAATGCCCCTTTTGGGATGTACCTTACCAGACACTTGCAGCAACTGGAAAGACCCCAAAAGTACCTCACCAAGAGGATCAAAGGGCTCAAACAGATGCCATATGCTGCCCAGTTAAAGAAACTCCAGCTCTACTCAGTGGCATACCGCCTGCTCAGAGGCGATCTGTGCCTGACGTATAAAGCCATGTCCAACCTGGAATTAATGGACATGCTGCACCTCAGAAAATCCAAATCCCATCGAGCTACGCGCACGAGAGACTTGAACCTCAGCACTGAAATAAATAGGACATGCTGGAGGAACAAATTCATAACCCAGAGGCTCCCTTCACTCTGGAATAAAATCCCAGTCCAGGTTAGGCAGAGTCCCTCATTGACTCTCTTCAAGAGGAATCTTGATGAGTGGATGGGAGATCGTAGGTTTACCCCGGCTATCACTTCTGTGTCACTGTTAGACAGTGGCACAGTATACGAACCTCGAAAATGGGCATAGCAAAATTAATTTAAAATGGGTGGGGAAAGCCAAACACACTCTGGCTAGGCTTATAAATGCCCTAAGGCAGATAGCCTAGTATGAACTTATGAACTTATAAAGGAGGGGACAGCTACTCAGTTTAATGTTCTCTTGCCCAGGAAGGGTCTCCTGGAGAATCTAACAGATGTGGAGAAGATGGTTCTCCCATGCCCATATCAGACATTTGAACAGCCAAAATGTCGTGGATGAGTACCAGTTCATACTTGCCAAAAGGACTACAGCAGAGAAAGTCATCTAGGTAAGTGAGTGGTCTGAGGAACAACCAGTGGCCACTGCAGATTCATCAACTGTCAATTGAGGCACAGAACGAGTCTGCAACAATGTCAAGGACTCCTTGGTACATAATTTTTTTTTCTTTCTCGGTACTATGGGAGACAATCCAGCCAAACAGGACTGAATGTCCATGCTGTAGCCAGGGAAGAGGCACCAAAAGCAGTAAACATTACTGAAGCGAGTAGGTGAGAAGGTAAGTTGCCACAGAGTTTTCACAAGCAAGCACACTTACACTCATAACCCTTTCCCTGGTCCGTTTATCTTAAAAAAGGATAAGGGCAACACAATTTCTGTGTCAACACTCTTGAAAGACTCACAAGCACTGACAGGAATCAAAATGGCAGGCAGGTTGTTACAAAGTGAGCATAAGCACTACACAGACAAATACATTCCTGCCCATTGCACTATAACATAGTCTTTACCATAAAATTAAAAGTTTACAGAAATAGTGCATAATTTCTCACAAAATTAGCCACAGATGGGGGGGGGGGGGAACTATACATTATTTTTCTTAAAATGACAATAACTTCTGAGTGAAGGGGTTCACCAATGCCAGAAACAAAGCTCTTAGCCGACTGCTGGTCTTGAGAAGCCCAAGAGGAGATGATTCTCCTTGAGAAAGCAGAAGATTATTGAAGAAAGCATCACTCTGGCTGGTGACTTCCCTCCCTGGGTAAGCCAATCAGCAATCACAGTGAAGGAGTGAGGGGACGCAGGAGCTTTTTAAGTTGACCAGTTACTGTTCCCCAAGCTGGAAACAATCTATCTATTCTAAAGGGTACTACAGTAGGGGGAATGATGAACACAGTCATATACAAATGACTGTAGACTGACATTATGTATGCAAATGATATGTCTATTGTAGTATAACAGGGTAGCTTTACCACCTTATGGGATTCAGAGTTGCATTTTGCTATGCTAAAGTATGATGTGCATATACAGTACAGAAAGAGAAGCCTTGCCTTTTCTACTCACTTTGCAAATGACAAAGATACCTACTTTTGCTACCAGGGTTGCTATATCACTCATTGAGCAGCTTGCATCCATCGTATCACACACTGATGAGTAAGCAGAGAAGGAGGGAGGGTGGCACACAGGCAAAGAGTGACCCATTATAACTTTGAGAAACAGGAACCGACTGACTAGTTTTGAGTGGACAGGGAGACTCTTGAGGGTTTTGATGAACATGTACATCCCTCACACACTGGAAATGGGAGAATGCATGGCCTTCCTATTCTTGTGGATAACCAAGGTATGTACAGCCCCCCACTATACTTGCCACTGGTACCTTTCAGAGATATGCCAGAGACATCTTGTGCATCTCTCAGTCTTCTGCCTCAAGAATACTGCAGCAGCTCCTGGAAATACTCTTGGCAAATGTGGATGAACATATCTACTTCCCAGTGTCACCACATGAGCAAGCCAATACCATGCTTGCCTTCAATGGAAGTGCACATTAGTGTGAAAAGCTTAGCACAATCCACTGCACTCAAGTGGGTATTAGGGCCTAACTTGGGCCATGAGGGTGGGGGAGAAGCACCATAATAGGAAGAGTTACCTTTGCATCAACTGCCAGCTAATCTGCGATGCACATGGCTGTAATAGTCCAGCACCCTAGCAGTATCAATGATTACCACATACAACACACAAGTTCACTGTACCGTTACTTCCTGCATGGTAGGCTACTACTGGCACACATAATGGGTAAAAAAAAAAAAAAAGTCATTTGGCTTTTCCCAGTTAGGGGATGCCACAGCAGACCACTGGGTCTGCAAGGTGATTAGCAGTGGTGTTATTACGATGTCAAGTTGCCAGCCCAGCACCCAACCTTTACAGAAGGTACACACATACACACACGACCTACCTGCATGTCTTTAAAACTCACTGGACTGCAGGGAGGACATGCAGACTCCGCACAGAAGGAGCTCCAACCGAGAATTAAACCAGAGAGCCTCTTGCTGTGAGGCAACAACACTACTCGCTGCACCACAATGGCACAGCTAGTGGGTATATGAGCTAAAATAAATCTGTTCCTTCATAGGTATTACTCTAAATACAGAGTATGATTTTACTGAATTACTACCCCATCCTCATGTGTACCTTCCTGCCCGTTATATATTTTTTTCAAGTAGTAGAGATTACCCACTTGAATCTTGGTTATTTGGCACCAGTCTATAACCCACTTGAGCTGCAGAGTAGCACTTTAGCACCACCTTATTCCAAACAATTAGTCAATAAAAGTGTGCTCAGCCAGCTGACAGTCCATTTCGGCTCCCTGGATGAGTTTGGGCAGGGGGGCTTCAATATGATCCTGCTTCTAAATATAGAATGTTCTCAGCTTGCTGCATTCTACATAATGTGATTATGCGTCAGTCTGGTGCACAACTGCCAAACCAGTGATTGATGATGGAAGTGCAGCTCCCTCTACTGTCTTGTCAGTGAATGACAACAATGACAGTGGCCAGCTGGTGACAGCAATACAGGACCTACTAAGGCAGGCTCATGCACTACATACGGTAGTGCAGGTTAAAGCAGTGGCATCCAGTCCACAGTTATGGGCAACAACATTCATTACATGAAAGTGTAAAGTCACAAAGGTGCATGCAGTGTTAACTGTGTGCTATGTTGAGCAGAGCATGGCCAGCTCACAATGTACAAACATTTTTCCACACACCATACAGAAATGCATAGTTCATATGGTCACAGCTGTCATTATCTGCAGAGTTCATTGGGCAGAAGCACAAGTGCCAGGCATACCAGCGGGGGAAGCGAGAAGTGAAAAAGCAACCAGGGATTTAGCATTCATATGTTATTGCTCTTCCAGGTTGGAAATTTTTTTAGATGTAATTTTGTCATGTCTCGTCTTCCTTCTTTTTCTTCACCATGCAGGTAAGCATAAACACATTCTCATTCCTTAACACAAATGTCACATAGTGGGTTACATTACATTTTGCTGTTACTTTCTCCTGCCACATTTTAGAGTTGGTATTAGATGAGGTATGTACTGCAATACATAAAAACTGTGACTGAATGTTACATTTGTAAACTGCCATATACAATGTCCCCTAATGGCAGTGTTGGGGATGGTCCCACAGATTGTGGGCAAGTGCTGCCACATGAACTTGATACAGAACAGCTACAATGACGACACCTATTAGATGCAGGAGATGCTCTTGAAAGAGACCAGACAGTGCTGTGTGACCTAGAACTCGACTCACAGATCCTACCACATGACGTGGAAGTCTGACTATACCCAACTGTCTTACTCTCGGATGACTTCACAACTATGGATGCAGTACTTCGTTACAACACCCCCGGTATAAGGCCACAATCCATGCAGAGCCATCCTCAGCCACATTTACTAGTGTCATCAATGTGTGTATGTGTCAATTCTTCACTACTGTGCAAATAGAGGCTGACATGGATGTTACATGAAAAACCATGCTCCACACAAGGATCATCACGGCATTACCCTGGCCTTTCACATTCCCATGCTCTGGTGAATTTCCTCAAGTATACCCTGCAGCACTCTAACCTTGTCTATCTGACACTCAGCTGTAGAAGCTTGTGGCTGAACTATTTCATGTTACATTTGTTGCTGTACAGACAAGGCCTGCATGTTTGAGTCAGCTGTGATTGACATCTTCACCTGGCATCCTACGTGCACAGTTGGTAATGCAATCTCAGAAATTGTTTCAGCTTCCCTCAGGAGTTCAACCTGTTCACAACAAAGAGTTGTTGACCTACAAGGAGATTCCGTCCAGTGCAGTAAAAGGCACCTTAACATGAGTTACTATATGCAGGTTTTGTGACTTAACAGAGTTAACCTGTTTGAGGAGAGGGAGCCTTACCAGTACACTTAATGACTACTTTCTACAGTTCTCAGGTTGGGATGCATCTATAAGAGTAATGGCATCACTGTCAACAGCTACATTATTGTCATCAACCAGGTATTCTAGACCACACCATGTCAATGTTTGTTCTGATGATTTATCTGTGAACAAGTAATACTTTCAATAGCTTATCCTCATTAAAATCTTGCAAGTATTGCTACAGGCTGGTGTTAATGAAATAAAAGTTATGTACTTACCAAAACAATAGATCCATATTGTCTTCTTCCATCCTTCTCAACCTGTGGGTCACCGGATCAGGCTAGGTTCCCACACCAGCAGTTTCAGAATTCTCAGTCCTGGAGCTCTGCTTCTTCTACCCATAACTCCATGCTCTAATTCACTGTCCCATACAGCAATGGATAAAAGAAAAAAGCAGCATATATGAGCAATATCTACAAGGTAGATCCAGACCCCTATCACATACAGCTTCAAGTCTCGCATGCATAGCCAGTCAGGAGCCACAAATGCTAGTGAAGATTTGGAAGGGACATGGAGGGATGAATAGCTGAAAAGGATGGAAAAGCCCACACAGATCTATTGTTATGTTAAGTATATAACTTTCATATCCAGTGTTGTCTTTTCTCTCCATCTCAATTTATGGGATAGGATCCCAAGCCAGTAACAACCCCAGGGTGACATAGGAGAGGGCATTCCACAAAATAGCAGAACCAAAGGAAGCTCTACACCTAGACTGGAAGTCCAGTATTAATGGGACACAAAGATACGAGTGTTAGACCAACTAGCTGCTGCGCAAATGTCATCAATAGAAGCCTGAGTGAAAATGAAGTAGGTACCTCACTGGTGTAATTAGCCCCAGGCTTAATAGTCACAAAAATTCTTATCAGGGAATATGCACAGGAGATACAATCAGAAAACCACCTGGATGAGGTCACTATGGAAACAGGCTCGTTTTGGAAAAGAGAAAAAAAAAGCTGCGTAGATTTTCTGAAATTTTTGGTTCTGTCCAAACAGAAACTTAATTGTCGATTAAAATCCAAACAATGGAGCATATATTCTTCCCTGTTACAGAAATCTAAAAAGAAAACCGGTACATGAATGGTCCGATTCAGATTAGACTCAGTTCTTAAGATGACTCCACCATTGTGAAAAAACAGATAAGGGAGAACAGGGGATAGTGCTTAAAGCTCACTCTTCTTAATGATATAACAGCTACCAGAAAGAAAATATTCCAAGACAACAGCTTTAAAAAAAAACTGTGATGGCTGGTTCAACAGGAGGAATGGTGAGAACTTGCAAGGGCATATTTAGTTCCAAGGAGATAACAGACCATGAAAAGGAGGTAATAAAAAGGTGCCTCTCAGAAAAGCCTTGGAAAGTTTAAGGGCCGCCATGGATGTACTATCCATTGCCAATGTGAAAGTTAGAAATGACAGCTAACTTAATTTTCTTGGTAGAATAATTGAGACCAGAGGGAAAAAGACAAGCCAGGAAATCCAGGATAACATCCAAAGTTGCAGAAAAGAGATCCAAACCTGTGGAAGAGGCCCAAATGGAGAACCACTTCCACTTACTGGCATAAACCTTTCTAGTGGAAGGCTTCTCAGAAGAAAGGCTTCTCAGAAGAAAGATATTTTATTTATCTATAATGAATTTGTTAACCAAGATAGGGCACTGATCGCACAGGACCTATTTCAGTCTCACCTCGGAGGAAACAAAAGACACATGACATTATATACAGAATTGATGACAAAATGCAATACATACACACATTATATACAAAGGGAATATCATAGTTGGTTTGAAAGTATAAAGGTAATAATAGATAAATTACATTATATACAGAATCACTGAAAAGACAGAATATGTGCATATATTATAGAGTGGCATCAGACTTAGCATGCTGAAAGAATCACAGTCAAAAACAGAGTCAGAGCAAGGTATGTAAAGAGAAAAAGGGGAATTAAGACATTAAGTTAAATGAGTATAACAACGAGCACGAGTGCAGCAAAAGTAAGGTTTAAAACGACAGTTTAATTTCCAGTGGGTGTACACAAACGGATGAGCGCTTTCACAATAAATGCTTCTTCAGATCCTTCTAGTGAACACAGAAGACCACTCTTTATATAATAGATGCAATTAACCAATCAGTAACTGCTCATCTGTATTCAAACATAAAACAAATACACACATATATATATATATATATATATATATATATATATATATATATAAAACCCAAATATCAGGCATATATAACCTGAATTAAATAAATATATACATATATATATATATATATATATATATATATATATATATATATATATATATATATATATATATATATATATATATACACATACATATATATATATATATGTAAAACCCAAATATCAGGCATATATAACCTGAATTAAATAAATACTAAGTACATCAATAAACATCTATAAATTGTGCTGTATGTGTCAAAATCATCAGAGACATCAAAATTCATTGTAAACAATATATATATGAAACTCAAGCAGCAGACATGTATATAGAAACCTTAAATAGAGAAATATACTAGACACATCAACGGACATCTATGAAAAAGGGCTATATATTGAC